>NC_057866.1:28842222-29142222 GCF_019393635.1 Dromiciops gliroides | reverse complement strand
ACTTCAAGAGAAGCAATTTGAGAAAACAGCAAATGCCTCTGGGGAAAGTAAAATAATAACAAGAACTACTAAAATAGCACCTTTCCTCTTCAAAGCACTTTATAAACATGAAATAATTAGGCCAATTAAAACTCAGGAAAGTAGTCTATTTAGACACAATTTCCTTCCATACAGAGTACTTCTACCATGTCTCTTTCACCTCATTTTTATTACAAAAAAAAATGCTCACGGGAGGAAAAGATGGTCACAAATTACTCCCATCTCTAAAAATGCTTAATGATCTTGACCTCCTGGCTGTTAATCAATAAAGAGGAGCCCCTCACTTCTTCTGAGTTATTTGTCGACACAAACTCTGTCTTGCTCTCACCACTCAAACTTTTGCTTAAGTCAATGATACTTCCAAGGGCACTCTTACTCATTCTATATAAACAAACACTCACCAGGAACACCCCTCCCCCACCAGAGAGCTAAATATAAAGATTTTGCTTAGAAATATACAGAGAAATGAGATGCACAATGGCAGACTTGTCATTTTGGTTCCATGATCAGGAGGAAGGGGAAAAGGAAGGAAATGTGTCATTGGGTAGCTTTTCATTGTTGTTAATTATACTTGCTAAGTATGGTTGTTCTTATGTCATGAGAGAGAATAAATACTATCCTCTCAGCACTCTCTAATCATTGTTACCCTGGTAGAAGCCTCAGTTGTACCATTCTGATAGAAAACTAATCACTATGTCTCCTCAAAAAATGCATTGAAAATCTGATCAATATAAGCTATGTGGGTTTGTCCTAAGTAGGCTCCAAATATGGAGAAAACCAAAAAGTGCTAGAGTAGAAATATTACAACAACATATTGGTGGGAGTACATAATTTGGGTCAGAAAGCTGAAACTTCAGGCTGACATAGATAGATAGATAGATAGATAGATAGATAGATAGATAGATAGATAGATAGATAGACAGACAGACAGATAAATAATAATTGTTTATTAAATACTATGTGAAAAGACATTGTGCTAAACCTTATGAATGAACAAATAAATAAATACATGTATGTGTTATAGTTTTGTGTATGCAAAAAGGAACCCAGTTCCTATCCTTGAGGAGTTTGAATTCTAATGAAGTAAGAGGGAGAAGAGATGGCAACAGTGTGTTTCCAAGAGTATAAAAATCTAAAATCAAGAGTAGAAATAACAGCTGTTCCAGGAGAAAAGATAGCCAAACACTTCCCCAAATGGAAGGTCCAAATAGGAAATCAACACTCAGAGGAAAAGTCTATAGAGATGAAGGTGTCTCCGAGATGAACCAATAAAATGGTGTGGAGGTATAAAACTGCACATAATGAGAACTGGAGCCAGGAGCTGAGTCAGGAAAGAAGAGTGTACTGCTAACTAATAGGTTAAACTAACCAGGGGCCTAAGTGATCAAGGTAGATCTGGCAAACAACTAGTTTAGATGCAAAGATCCAAAGCCTTTTTACATCTCCTGTGGTTTAGAGAGTGTCTTCAAATCTGTTCCTCCATTAACTTCTCATCCATTGTTTAGTAGGTCAAACAGACTTATTCTAGAGAATGAGTACTTGCTATCTGGAATGAGAGTGGACTGGCACAGAACAGAGAGCATAGGGGAGTGAGCACTGAGGGTCAGATTATTTCTAGTTTTTGCCATGAGATAAAAGGAGCTTGGATTAATGGAGAAAGAATGTCTTAAGAATATGTCAAATTGGTTGCACATAGTTGGAACTTGACTACATAGAAATGACTCCTGGGTGTTGGGAGCTGGGCAAGCAGCATGAGATTCATAAGGGAAGATGTAACACAGAGCTGGGGAAAAGATCCAGAAGGAACTAACAGGGAGCTGTCCCTTGGAGCAGAATCAGGCCAAGGTTTGTACATGAGGTAGAGAAGGCATTCATCATAGTGACAGTCTCTGTCTGCTCTGCCTAAGCTTATAGTTAAACTTTATGGGTTGGCCTTAAGGTAAGTGACATCCTCTCATGACTAAACAATTTTTAGAATTACCCTTTGGCTGGTTGATCTTCAAGGCTACTAAAGTTGGGATCATACATTGTGGTAATAACAAGAGGGCATTATTTAGAATCCTGACTCCACCACATATTAGGCCTGTGACCTTCAACAAGTCTTTGATCTTTTTTGTCTCAGTTTCCATATCTGTAAGTTGGGAACAAAAACATTTATAAATCTCATGAATGACCTAACCTCAGGAGAAAATGAGACAATAATTCCTATAGCATTCTTTGTAAATGTTCTACAGTGTTACTGGAAGATCATCTGTTTTCACATTTCCATTTTTTTTAATGACAGTGATGCGATAGAAAAAGCTGATCCAATGATTGGAACATATAAAAAGTAGATGTCAGCTCAACATAAGGAAGACTTTTGTTGCAAATAAACTACAAAGGGTGGTACAGTAGATATAGTACCAGCCCCGGATTCAGGAGGACCTGAGTTCAAAACCTACCTCAGACACTTGACACTTACTAGCTGTGTGACCTTGGGCAAGTCATTGCTCTACACACACAAAAAATACAAAAAGATGACAGTCAGAAAAGTCTCATAGACAACAATTGTGTGTGTGTGTGTGTGTGTGTGTGTGGTAGCAAAAAACTGTACATAATTCAGTGCCAATCCATTGAGGAAATTGTCAAACAAATCATGGTGCATGAATCTAAGAAGAAATAATGAATACAAAGAATTAGAACAATTTGGAAAGACTTATAATAACCAATGCATAATGATCTAAGCAAATCCAATTTAAAAATCATTACCATAATGTATAAAAACATAAAAACAACATTAGAAAAAAGAGAACTACATATTTGATGATGCAAAGAATAAGACTTGGTTGCAGATAATAGCTAAGCAGCTCCTTTCTTCTACAGCAGTATGAAAGGCTGGTTGTGGAAGAGTGGCTATACAAACAGGCAAGGTTAATATGGAGGTTTGGTTTGCTAAACTGCTTTTCTTCTACTTCACTTTTTTATTCTTTATTACAAGTGCATTGTTTCAGGAGGGATATATTTGGAAGTTAAGGTGATTTTAAATCAAAAGTCATTAATAAAATATTAACAGTAAGAAAACAATTAGACCTAGAATAATCTTGAAAACCCAGCCCCTGAAAAAAGTGGGTTATCTATTGTTAATGATTTTCAAGTAAAGGCTAAGTGACCACTCCTTGTATTGCTGTAAGGTAGATTCATGATTCAGGTTATATAAACTTACCTTTATGGCTGAGCTTACAGGATTCTATACATTCTCCAATGAGAGTTTCAACATCATAAATTTTATGAAAATTTTCCCTATGAGAGAGAGAACTTTTCAGGAAAAGAATGGTTCCAAATTTCAAATAGCAAACTCTTGGCCATCCGCTTGGAGGACATCAGTCATAGTTTTAGGCACATAGAGCTGCCTGTCACAAGGTTTAGTCTGTCTAACAACTCATTTATAGGCTTTCCACACTCTAATTAAAATAGCACAGTGATCTGGGAAATTGTCAGGAAATTCCATCAATATTATTGACTGTGTTTGCAACACCAACCCATCTCAGGGAGTCTTCAATGACAACCCAGAATTTCATGCACAAAAGATGGGAGAGAGCCAGAGTGGACTGTCACTAGAGGCTATTGGCAAGACTATTAAGCCCACACAGGGTGCTTGCTGGAAAAAAAAATAAAGAAAAAAGAAAAATCAAAATACAAATGTTCTAAACAGTGAAACTAGGCAGCAGCTAGGTGGTGCAGTGGATAGAGCACTGGCCCTGGATTCAGGAGGACTTGAGTTCAAATCCGGCCTCAGATACTTGACACTAACTAGCTGTGTGACCCTGGGCAAGTCACATAACCCTCATTGCCCCCCCCCAAAAAAGTGAAACTAGTAGGGTATTGAGCTGAAATTCTGTACCCTTGGGAACACATTTCAGGAAGAGTTCCCTTGTCCTTTTTTAATTGCAAACCAGCTAGATAATATTTGAATGAATCATAGGAGCATAAACTAATAAATCCAGAACAGGAGAGGATCTCAAAGGACGTTTAGTCCAACCCTAGCATTTTATAGATGAATAAACTGAAGCTCAGGGTTTCTTAAAAAATTGTCTAAGGTCACCTGCAGGCAGCATAGGAGTCCAAGTCATCTGACATTTAACCAAGTATCTTTCTATTGTATCATAAATTCCCTATTTTGCTTTGTTTTGATTTTGCGGGGCAATGAGGGTTAAGTGACTTGCCCAGGGTCACGCAGCTAGTAAGTGTCAAGTATCTGAGGCTGGATTTGAACTCAGGTCATCCTGAATCCAAGGCCAGTAATTTCTCCACTTTGCTACCTAGCTGCCCCCATAAGTTCCCTCTTTTGAGGCCTGCTATAATGCCCACAACAAAGTAGGTATTTCAAGAACCTTAGCAATACATAGTGAATGTGATGGCTTCCTAGACAAGAGTAATAATGAAGATCATGATGATAATAATAAAAACAAAAATAATAATAGTAGCAGTAACAATGATAGCAAGCATAAAATGATTAGAGATAGTAATTGAAATTTTCCAAAAACTATCAAAACTTTGATAATAAATACCTCAAAATTTAGTGACTAGTATAGTGAAATACCTTCTTCAAATTTACTCATAGACTTTCCATGAGATTTCAGCTGAGGGGAAACCCATTGCATACTGAAGCAAGCCATTCTATTTTATAGTGATGATGATTAAAACACAGCAATATTTCTCTTGTCTAGATAGTTGTGTCTTAAGTGAAGGTTTGGAGAATTCATATCAGATATTTCTTTATTTTTCATTTGTTTGCTCTATATTGGGACTTTGCCTGAGGAATTTCATTATTGGATTATGTCATTATCCTATAAGATCTAATCAGGCTTGATACTCCATCTCATTATTACCCTCTCTTTTCTTTTTTTGTTGGAGGATGGGGCCACAATCTTCAAGCCTCCTGAGAGGGCTCAGTCCAGATATTTCATTTCTCTCTTGCCCACACTACCTTGGTACATCTCTGACTGAGTTCTGCATAAAGTGCCACATTGTATAACACCCTTCATCCACCTGACTGCTTTTCTTATTTGAAAAAAAAAACATCAATTAATTTAAAATTTTTATTTTATTTTAAATTTATGGAATAAAAGAAGCATTTCCATAACATAGCATAATAAAAAAGATGATTGCACATAAACCTGCAAATCTCTTATCTCTTATGGACAACTTGCTATTCCTTTTAAATATATAAAAAAGTTATGATATATTTATCCTTGCCTTTCCCCCCTGCCCTGAGATAGTTACCATTAGATACAAATCGACTTAGGTAAATACATGATAGATAGATAGATAGATAGATAGATAGATAGATAGATAGATAGATAGATAGATAGATAGATAGATAGATAGATTGGATAGGTAAATATATATGTATACATATATACATACATATGTAAGTCTGCTTAACATTTCTTTCTTGGAAAGTCCCAAAGGCTCAATGAAAAAATTAATTGAAACAATTAATATTTTAGTGTTGTAGGATATAAAGTAAATCCACATAAATAGTCAGCATTCTTATATATCCCCATTACTTTTCAGCTTCCTTTTGTGTTTTGGCTCATCCCATTAGACTATCAGTTCTTTGAAGGAAGATATTTTTTTTCTGCAATTTTTTTTTCAAATTTGAATCCCCAACATTTACCTCAGTGCTGAGTACATAGTAGGTTCTTATTAAGTGTTTACTGATTGACTTTTTTCTCCGTATTTCAGAGTTGAAATGGATCTTGAATTATAGTCCTATCATTTCACAAATAAGGAAACTAAGCCATAGAGAGTTTACATGATTGGCCTAAGGACACATTTTAGCAGAGCTGGGGCTAGTGTTAAAAATTAGATGACTTGGAGTCCAGTAATCATTCTGCCATGTAGTGCTAAAGCTCCTAGCCTCCATCAATATTTCTACTCATTGATATTGTAATTAAATAAAAGAGATGGTAAAGCTGACATTTGAGTAACTAATATTTATCTTCAATAATAAAAAAAATGATACTAGCATTGAAATTCTCTCCTTGGTGTGAATTGTAGTGGCCCTATGCTTGAGAAGGTGATGGAAAGGGCAATTTATTTAATATTATTTCTCAGCCAGCTGTCCTGGGGATCCAATTAGATAATATGTCTAAAAATTAGCAGTTGGTTAGCTTAAATCATTGTTAAAAGCACAAGATTTTAGGATTTCAGATTTGATACAAATCTCAGGTTGTAACCCATACCAAAATATGCATGTCCTCTATAGTATACCTGAGGAGTGGTCATTCAACATTGTTGAACACCTCCTGTGCAGTGAGGCTCATTGCCTCTTAAGATAGCCTTTTACACTTTGGGACACATCTGATATTTGGAAAATCTTTCCTGATAGCAAGCCTAAATTTCCCTCTTTGTAATATCCACCTACCATCCCTTCTACTCTATGGGACCAACTAGAACAAGTTCTTCTTTCCTCTAAGAGTCTTTCAAATATATGAGGACCGCTGTCATAAACTTTCTTCCCCTTCTGAGCTAAACTTTCTCTTGAAAGGCAGCTTATTAGAGTATTTGGGCACTGGACTGAAGACAAGATATAAATTCCTATCACACCTCATAAAATGTACAAACAGTATGTAATGTTACTGCGGACAAGTCACTTAAACTCTTTTTGCTCCAGTTTCCTCATTTTAAAATGAAAAAGTTGAACTTGGCCTCTAATGTTCATTCTACCTCGAAATCTATGATACTAGGCTAAACATCTCCAGTGCTTTCATCCCTAAATTAATGTGGCAGGATGCGCAAAGTCATTGTGTAACATTGTAGCTGTCCTATGCTCTAGGTGTCTTGGGTTAGCAATTCCTTCCCCATAGATACTAAGATAATGTTTCACAAGAATGGTTTTGGCCAGGTCAAACTCAAAATCAATAAATTCATGCACCTCCAGATTGCCAAAAGGATAAAAATCTAAATTCCTATATTTGGCATTCAAAGTCCTTTATAATCTGGCCCTAACCTGCCATTCCAGCCTCATTATATAGCACTACTATAATGGAACTCTGCATTTAGTGAAATAAACCTTCTTTCTTTCTTCATACATCACATACCTTCCCAGAGGCAGCACTGGCTGCCTGCTATACCTGGGATGTACTCCTCTCATATCTAGTCTCCTTCATGACTCAGCTCATTCACCAGTTTCTACATGAATCCCTTCCTGACTCTCTTAGCTCTTAGTCCACTCCCTCCCTAAATTTCCTCTTTGTCTTTTGTATATATTCTGAATATACTTATGTCTGCTTTCCCATCTCTTCATGATGTCTGCATTGTCTTTCTCAAATGCTATGTATGACATACAAGAAATAATCCACAATTTCTAGTACACTTGGAATATTGAAATGCTAGCTACTATTTTTTCAGAGACAATTTCTTCTTCATGATTCAACTACTATCCTTTCTCAGTGACATGTTTGGTGCTTCCCTCCATATAATATAAAATCCTAGAGGGCAGGAGCTATTCCATGTTTCTCTTTTTAGTCCTAGCACCTATCGCATTACCTGGTACGTGTTAGACATTTAATAATTCCTCATTGATTGATTGTGACTCAGTTTTAAAATTATGGTATAACAATATAAGGTACAATAGAAACATCCCTGGACTTGTAATCAGAGCCTGGCTATGTGTGCAAGCTCTTGTTTGTTTGATGTTTGTGTGTATAAACATTGTCAAGTCACTTGATTCAATAATTCCTTGAGGACAAGTATTCTTTCATTTTGTCTTTGTATCTTCTATGTCTAATATTATTCTTGGCACATAGTAGTCAATAAATGTGGGTTGATGAATTGGTATACCTCCATGAGTTTCAAATTATTTCAGAAAATGCAGGCAATATTTGTATTACCTATACTGTAGGCTTGTTGCTGTGAGGAAAGGGTTCTGCAAATTGTAAAGTATGACAGAAATACGATCCTTTAGTATTTAATTTGAAGCTTTACTATCCACTGAAATGATGGTGATGATGACTGATGATTCTAATGGTGATGCTCCTGCTCCTAAGTCAATAAACTTTTATTAACCATCTAAACTTGGGATACAATGAAAATTTTTAAAAATCCTATAACATTGTTACTGTTATCATTACTACTACTACCATTGCTGTTGCTGCTGCTACCACGACCAGCACCGCTGCTACTACCACTACTACTACAAGTACAACTACTTCTAGAAGCAATACTATTTTTACCATTACTACTTCTACTACTACTACTACTACTACTGGTGCTGCTGCTATTACTCCTACTCCTATTCCTACTACTCCTACTACACTATTAGGCATTCATACAATTCCTTAAGATTTTCAAAGTACTTTAACACATGTGAATCTCATTTGATCCTCAAAACAAGTATGTGAGGTGGGTGTTATAGATACATGTGACCCTATTTTTCAGACAGGGAAACTGAGGCTAAGAGAGATCAAATGACTTGCCCAGGGTCACACCATTGTAAATGATGCAGAATTTGAACACAGGTATCACTCTAAATCTGGTACTCTATCCACTATGCCTCACAAGCATGGTTGTCTGCATTTTAATATGCCAATAATCATACAAGCAGAGATCACACCATTGGACTTCAATCCCAGTAGATATCTGATCTACCTAATGATCCCATGGCTCGCTGATATACTGTGACACACTCATATTTGTCACAACTGTTTAAATTACTACTGGTAATCAAGCAGTTTGAACTCATTGGGCACAAACCAAGAAAACAGCAATTTGATGGTGAGATTGGGGGCCTGTGTCTTCTTACTTAGAGATATTTTGCCCAAATACTCCCCTAACATTTTCCCTTTCAACCTGCTCAGAGTAATTACAGCTCCAAACACTGGCTAAGGTTCAGCCAAGTGAAGGCTGGGTGGCTCCAGTAAAAAGATCTTATCAATTTGACATTCTAGGTAATGCCTTGTGTGAAATGCCAAGTGAGATTTCTGGAGGGGAGAGAAAAATGCCTCCTTTCTTCTTCCACATCCAAAGTTTATGCAGATCAAAAAGACACTGCAGAGCTGCCAGTTGTTTGAGCATGTTTGGATGGCTGCAATAATCTCAGAATACTTAATCAGTCATGGCTCCATTCTTAATGATGGAGAGAATTAATTATGGATGTGGAATCAAACAATTGTGGTTCTAGGAAGGGAAATTGACTTACACTGAGGTGGCATGGCTATGTTTTAATCAAGGTGGGGGGGGAGTCAAACATAGGTTTTGGGAAATGGGGGGGTTATGAGGGAAGAAGTGAGGGCTTACCAGGGTTTAACATGTAGTAGTGGAAAGACAAACAGGTTTGGAGGCAGTAAACCCATGAAGTTTAATCCTTGCTCTAGCACTTAAAATCTATGTGGCCTTGGACAAGTCACACAGCTATTAGGCTTCATGTTATAGTGGAAAGAGAGCGAACTTGAAGTCAGAGGTCCTGGATTCAAACCCCACCCCCACCCCTCTGTCTTCCACTTGCTCTTTCTCTGACCTCAGGCAGGTCAATTCACACCTTTGGGTCTCTGTATCTTTATGTATGGATAAATAAGTTGTTGTTCAATGGTGTCCAACTCTTCATGATCCCATTTGGAGTTTTCTTGGATAAGATGCTGAAGTGGTTTGCCATTTTCTTCTCCAGCTCATTTTACAGAGGAAGAAACTGTGGCAAACAGGGTTAAGTGATTACCCAAGCTGATTCAGGTAGTAAGTTTCTGAGTCTGGGTATGAACTTAAGAAGGTGTCTTTCTGACTCAAGGAACAACATTCTAACCACTTGGCTACCTAGCTGTCCCACAGAAAACAATATTTGACACTAAAGTCCTTAATAGCTTTAGCTCAGTTGTCTCATCTACAAAATTAAGAGTCTGTATTAGACAACCTCTGAAAACCCTTTAAGAACTAAAAATTATGATCCTATGACATTTCATTTTTGTGAGTCTTGGCTTCACCATGTTCAAAATTAAGTTGATGGATTAAATGATCTCTATGGTAGATTCTGGCTTTAGACATCTGCTTACATAAAAGCTATTTCAAAACAGGTCCCTATTTCTTTTCTTTTGTAGGTAGTAGGTATATATTGTTCACTTCAATATATACCCATAGACATGTGCACGCATGTAGGCCTCCTTCTTGTTTCTCCCATGAGGCATTCCATTTCCTTAACTTTGGGAGTTTTCACTGACTGTCCCCCATGCTTGGAATTCCCTTCCTTCTCATCTCTACCTTCTGGTTTCCCTAATTTCTTCTTCTAGTTCAAGATAAAATGGCATGTTTTACAAAAACAAACAAACAAACAAACAAAAACCTTTCCTAATTTTCTTTAATATGTGCCTTACTGCTGTGATTATCTCCAACACATCTTGTAATTGTTTGTGTGTTGTCTCCCAAATTAGACTGTGGGCTCCTTTAGGGATTTTTTTCCCCTTTATGTCCTCAGTACTTAGCACAAATCCTGGCACACATAGTAGGTACAAAATGAATGCTTTTGGATTTCACTTGCCAGAAAGGAAGAATTTCTGATCATATAGCCACAGATAGACATAAGTCATTTGGATACTGAAAGCAAGAATACATAATTAATATTAATGAATGGAGATAGTATGAATGTGAAATCAGGAAGCACATAATCCTATCTCATTCTGATACTTTTGATCTATGTGATCCTGGGTAAGTCATTGAAATACAATAGACCTCACTTTCCTCAATGGCAATCTTTATTCAGCAATATGAGACAAGGCACCTTATAAATCTAAGAACTGTCTAAGTAGGACATTGTTATCAGGCCAGATGGAAATAAAAAAGGGAATCTTTATTTTAAGCAGATAATTGATATAATATGCTAGGCCTTTATTTGGAGTTCTTCTGTATAAAAAGTATCTAGGTGGAACAATGTATATAACCCCAGGCCTGGAGGCAAGAAGACCTGAGTTTAAAGACTCCTCTTCCTGAGTTCAAATTTGGACTCAGATGCTTACTAGCCATGTGACCCTGGGCAAGCTACTTTACCCTGTTTACCTCAGTTTCCCCATATGTAAAATGAGTGGGAGAAGAAAATAGAAAACCACTCCAATATCTTTGCCAAGAAAACCACAAATGGGGTCACAAAGAGTCAGACATGACTGAAATGACTGAACAACAAAAACAACAATGACATTTAAGATCACTTAATGCAGGAGGTATAGGAGGAGACATTCAATAGTGGTGTGATCTAAAGAAAGATACTGAGCACCACCAACCCTGAAAAAAAGAGAAAAAATACAAAGCACATCCCTTCACAAACTTAAAACTGTTCTTGACATTCTCCCATTAGAGATCCTATCCTTGTATGCTTGAAAGTATTGTGATCATTAAAAGCTCACTGAAATGGGCCATCATGAGCTACAAACTTTGGAAGATTATTTTACTAATTTCCACCAAGAAACTGAGCT
This sequence comes from Dromiciops gliroides, assembly GCF_019393635.1. Lineage (NCBI taxonomy): Eukaryota > Metazoa > Chordata > Mammalia > Microbiotheria > Microbiotheriidae > Dromiciops > Dromiciops gliroides. Next base: position 29,130,745 of record NC_057866.1, on the reverse strand, counting down.
GAGACCAACAATGTGGAGAAATTGGAATTCAAAGAGTCAGGAATCAGCCACTGGATATTGGAGGAGTCAGGGTATCCAGCAGTGGGCTACGGGATAATCAAGGGAGAGACTGGGAAAGGGGGAAAGTGAAATTTTGCCCAGGGCTGGCTCTGTTCCAGTGGAAGTTATATTTGTTTCCCTGGTTGAGGACAATTTCAAGCAAGTCAGTGGATGAATCACTCCTCTGGGATATATCCAACCACTCATGTCCTCCTGGCAAAGTAGAGGGGTGTTTTGAGAGTTATACTAAGTGCAAACCTTTGGGAGCAAATGAGTTTCATTTGGCAAAACCTTACTGTCTAATTTTGAAGACAAAAGTCTTGCTGAGAAGGCTCATAAGGCATTTTCCCCATCTAACAGCTCTTATTGAACAAGGTTTTGATGAAATAATTACAGATGCATCAGGAGGATTAAATTGTCCTTGAAATAATAACAATACTTAGCATTTTTATTTTCAAAGTGTTTTACAAATCACTAATTACTTAATCTTCGGCATAACACCTGAGGAACACAATCTTGTCATAGTTAATAGATGGGGATGTTGGCATACAAACAGGGCAAGAGGATTGCCAAGGCCAGTTTGAGAAGTTAATATTTCATGTCACTGACAGCAAGGAACAGGGTATAGAGGTATGGGGGTGGGTTATCTTTGAGGTTAAATTGAAATTTGCTGTTCTTTTAAAGGAAGTATAGTGTATTGAAATATGGAAAGAGTATGAGACTTCGGGACAAGGAGACCTTGGTTTGAATTCCAGCTCTGACATTTGCTAGCTGAGTGACCTTGGGAATGTCGCTTAGATTACCTGAGTCTTAGATTCCATTCCTGAAAATGATAGTGCTGAACTAGATAAGATCTCTTTTAGCACTAACATTCTGCCAAGATGATGACAGAAGACTTTGAAGTCTAGAGCCTGCAGCTATTAGGCAATTACTATACTCCATCCCAGAAGTAGCTACAGTTCTAGGATGTAAACAAAATTATGTGGGGCATATGACCAGATACAATGAGAAACTGAAAAATGAAAGATATTATGAAAGAAAAACAATGCAGTGATACCTTTTGCCACTATTCACTTTCCATACAGATAGGCATTGGAACTTGGATTTTACAAGTACAGGGAATGCCCAGAGGAGACAATTCCCTCTACCATTGCAAGTTGGACTCATTCCTAAAAATTTACAGTCTCAGAAAATCCCCTGGGGCATTTATAAATGGATTAAGGGATTTGTCCTGGGTCATATAGTTCTTATGTGGAGTATGTGTCAAAGATGAGACTTGAACACATGTCTTCCAGACTCGACAGCTAACTTTCTTTCCAAGATGCCTCTTCTAATAATGAATGATAAAACACATTTTTTTGTTTTTGTTTTTGTTATTTTGCAGGGCAATGGGGGTTGTGACTTGCCCAGGGTCACACAGCTAGTAAGTGTCAAGTGTCTGAGGACGGATTTGAACTCAGGTCCTCCTGAATCCAAGGCCAGTGCTTTATCCACTGTGCCATCTAGCTGCCCCCTGTAAAACACATTTTTAAATTGATACCATTATTAATGGGCATGCCCAATGTAGAAAACCCTTCTATCATTGCTGATTTCCACCTGCAATGAAACTTAGAGTTTTATGGAGTTGATGAACAAAGGGAGATGTTTAGTGATTTCTTATTTATTCATCAAAGTTGGTCTTTAAGGATCTTTACCAAATCACATTTGTTTAGCCTGGTTTTTTTGTGGGACAAGGAGGGGGTTATTATATCTTCAATAACAATAAAATGTAATTCATTTTTAAATATTCTAAAATTTAGGTAACTTATCAACTTGGACTGGCCTTTTCCTAACTTCCCTGAAGAGGTGGAGTCATGTAAAGAGATCAGAATCTTGAATCAGAGACCCTTGCACAAATGTTAGCTCTGCTACTTACTGGGGACTTGTGTGACCTTGGACAAGTCACGAAGCGTTTCTCAGACTCTATTTCCCATTTTGTAAAATGAACCAATGAGAAGACACTAATGTTCATTCTATGTGTCCATTGTTGAACATCATAAATTTAGATCATGAAGGGACCTTAGAGTTTATCTAATTCAACTACCTCATTTCATACATAAAAGTAATTTTATATCTTGAGTTCCTATTACTTCTCCAATGTAACACATGTAATAAGTGACTTGAAACTACCGAGGTTTTCCTGTATTAACAAATTACACAGCAACATCAGCACAAATGTGGGCAAGCACAGTCCAAAATAATGAGTCAACAGGGTCTAGGAGTCAGAAGACTTGTGAAATCCTGATTCAATAGTGCTGTGACCTTGGACAAGTCCCAGAGTTATTGTGAAGACCAAATGAGCTGTGTGCTAAATGTTTTGTAACTATAAATCACTTTATTCAGGCTAGCTATTGTTCTCTTCCACTAGAGTGCACACATTTAAAGATTCCAAATCTGGGTTTAATGAATGCAGCAGGGAATGAGTTAGGCCTTCTCAAGGTTTCTGCAATTTGAACTTTCCCATTTTATGCTGCCCTTGAAAAAAAAGGGGACAGGAGTGAAGGAATAATATATAAACAATAAAGAGACTGTCACTCATTGGCATCATCCATTATAAGGAATTCCACTTGCCCTACTGTGTTTTAATATGATTCATTCATTATTGCCAAGTGATTTTTACTTTCTCCAATGTTCTACAGGCCAAACTTTGTCAAAATTCAACACCATCAGGGCAGCTAGATGGCGCAGTGGATAAGGCATTGGCCCTGGATTCAGGAGTATCTGAGTTCAAATCCGGCCTCAGACACTTGACACTTACTAGCTGTGTGACCCTGGGCAAGTCACTTAACCCCAATTGCCTCACTGAAAAAAAAAAAATTCAACACCATCATCGTCTTCACCAGTAAAACGAAATACAGGCATTTTATTAGATGTTACCATAAAATATTGATAATCTCCAAGTTATATGATATTGAAAGATAGAGTTAGGGACTGGGCCTAGGACATGATAAGTATAGAGAACTCTCAGACGAAGACATTTTCTACACCAATGCAGCTGAGTAAAATCTTAGCCATTTATAGTCTTAGAACGTCAGCTAGAGAAATGAAAGCCTAAGTAACTTGTTAAGCGTTACATCAGGCAATTGGGTGGCACAGAGTAGATAGAGAATGTGGCTTGTAGTAAGGAAGACCTGAGTTAAATATGGCTTCACTCACTCACTAGTTGTGTGAACCTGGGCAAATCACTTGATCCTATTTGCCTTGGTTTTCATGTCTATAAAATAAACTGGAGAAGGAAATGGAAAACCACTCCAATATTGCTACCAAGAAAACCCCAAATGGGGTTACAAAGAGTCAGACAAAACTGAAAAGACTGAACATCAACAAGGGGCAAATAGGCAAAATTTAAATGCAGGTCTTCCCGGCTTCTAGGCAAACTATTTTAACTACTACATCAACCTTACTTTCAGAGAGCAAAGAAATTGCAACCTATAGAGACCTAAAACATGAGATCACATGAGATAATGGAAGGTAGCGAGGTGGCTCCATGTATATTGTGTTGGACCCTGAAATTTCAGCTTTGGGGACAATGTCCCAGTCCTGGTTATAGCTACATAATTAGACTGTACTGCCTGAAGTACCTTTCACTACACCACAATTAAATGAGGTACCACTTCCCAGAGCTTGGCTGGCCAACAGAAAAAAGGACGTAAAGCAGTGGGTATAGAGATTCCAGGACAATTTTACCCTTAGCCACCATCTGTTTCTGTTTAAATAACAAATCTAGGGAACACAATGTTCCCATACACTGCCTAATTGTAATATTGGAAAATATGTTGGTAAATAATTTGCTCCTCTCCCAACACCAAGGTAAGACCCTCTTAAATGACTCCCTGCCAAGAAGCAAGGTAAAAATTCTGTCCAATGTTTTCCCTTGCCTGGGAAGAATAGAGGATCTGAAGTCAATAGACCTAGGTTCAAATACCTGTTTCTGGCATTTAATATCTGTATGACTTTGGGTAAGTCACTTCCTCTTTGTTATCATGTAGTTTCCTCATTTATAAAATGAGTGGCTTGGATTACATCATACACTTGTGGATCCAGCTCTGGAAGGGATTGTCAATGACCATGTGGTTCAACCCACATGAGAAGTTCAATTTGTCCAAGATCACACAGGTTATAAGAATCAAACTCAGAATTTGAACCCAGGGCTTCTGACTCTACAGCCAGAGCTATTTACACTGTACTGCCTTAAAGCCTAAGATTCTCAGTGTAAGGAAATCCTTTTAAAATATTATTTATTATTATTGTTATCATCATCATCTTAAAATATCTCTCTACCTTAGTTTCAAGTGATACAGTAAAACGAATTGTTTGTGCGACACCGAGAGGCACCCCCACACATTAATATGCAGTGTTGACAAGAAGATAGCATTGGAAAACAAGAGAGAGAGAAAAAGAAAGTTTCCTGAAGTGATAGATGAGTTCCCCAGCTTCTTCCCTGGATTGATGGGGCTGCCTCTGTGCATATTAAGTCACATTAGAGCATGGAGCTAATTAAATAATTAGTTGTTTAGTGAACAACTACCTTATGTTTACTTGGGAGAAATCTGCTTTAATGACATGAGGCATTTGGAGTTTGGGGACCATGTTGAAGGCACAAATGGGCTTCCACTGTGAAGCTGCGGCTGGACTCCAGCCAACGTGAACTCACAGAGACACCTAGTGGTGATGCATGGGCACAGCAAAGGGATATTATTCCTGCTCAGATATAGCACAGCTGATATGTTGATTGGCCCCTCAGAGGCCGGGGGAATACTTTCCACCTATGATCTCATTTTAGCCTCATGCTGAGAGATGGCTACTAGAAGCATGATTATCCTTTCTGCCTTACTGAAAAGGAAACTGAGGTTCCAAAGAGAGTAACTGGCATTCTGGTGGCCCAAAGTATGGAAACTAGATATGGAAACCAGGTTTCTCATCTTCAACTACTTCTGGCATCCTTTTCATTACACCAGAATATCTTAAAAGCAGAGTCAGGGGTTGTTTAGTGGTTGTAATTTTAGGAACTCAAAGGAAAACCTATTCTCAAAATCATCTCTCACCATTAGAGCTACATTATTTTGACTTAAGGCATCAACAAAGTTGAACACAGGAATTTTGTACTAGTGGGTCTCCAGATAGAGGTATGAGACTGGTAAAAATGTATGGAATTAGTACTGAAGATGGCTTTCATTCCCAGTCCTGCCCCCATATGTCTCTCTAAGTGGGGGGAGGGGGGCGGCTTCTCCAATGTTCTAGTATTGTTAAATCAGAGAATTCAACTCTTCTATTTCAATATGAATAACCCTGAGAAAGGTAACACATGCTAGTACCTGCTAAACTGGGACTACTTGTTATTCCCTATAAATACTATTTTTTTTTCTAATCTTTGCAGAGATGGCAATGTTATCTGGAATGTAACTGCTTCCTCATCTCTGGTGTCCTAGAATCTCTAGTTTCTTTTACTACTCAGCCTCCTCTGACTGGAGGCCCCTCCTTGGTGCAGGGATCTCCCCTCCCCACAAAGTCAGTGGACAAGAATAGAAGGCATGTGCATGGGGTAGCACATTATCAATGCCATATTTGTAGCTATTCTCTAAGAAGAGACTCCCTCCAGACTCAATCCATCCAATCTGTGGATCAATGAGGCCCAAACAAAACAAATTTCATTTTCAGAATACCTTGTGCTGCCAAAGCAGAAACTTCCTCAGATTTCCAGCCCTTTACATTAAGGGCTTTATCTGAACCATCTGACCTTTCTCTAGAACACATTTTTATTTTTTAAGGAAGAATGATCCTTCTTTTGGCCTTTCTTTGTATTTGTACAATCAGGAGTTTGGTCTAGGTAACCTCTGAGGCTTTTTTCAAGCTGAAAATATTGTTTCTATGATCCTAACAATTCCTTATAGATTAATGTAAGTGTATGTGGTCATCAGTGTCTATTGCTCTTTCTCGAGGCAGGATTACAACCAGATATCCCAACACCAGTGTGTCTCTTCTGCAGACATTTAGCAAAGACTACTTGAGTCTTTTTGTCTAGCCCATTGTAATATTTCAGCACCTTGTTATCTGGGGATTCTTCCTAATGGACTGATTTAAATTTTTCACATTGCAGATTATCACTGTGTCTTTTTCTTCATTTTAAAATTGTATTGATATACTTTGTTATGGGGGAAAAATGAGGTACGGAGTTGGGGTTGGGGGTTCTTGGAATTCCTCTTTAAAGAATTACACCCTCTTGACACAAAACTTAGGTTAGAACTAAGGTGATAGTTTATTTAGGAGACCAAGGGAAGGGCAAGGGTGGGGGGAGGGAAACATGAAAGAAATCCTTGGACATTTCATGGGGAGATTTGGCACAAAGCACATGGCTCAGAGGTACCAAATCTCCTCGAACAGGAGACTCGAAGGTACTTTTATAGAGGCCTGATGGGGGTGGACCATCTGCCTGTGGAAAGTTCCTTTAGTGAAGGTGGACCATCCCCCACCGGTGGTAGCTGGGGGAATTGGGTGAGCAGTGGAGGACCATCCCCCACTGGTAGTGACTAGAGGAATTGGGTGAGGGGTGGCTACGGATCCCTCTTCAGGACACAAAGGCCGCAGCCACACCCAAACTTATCTCCCCAGGGTAAGGGAGACCATAATGAAGGGTAGGAATCCCAAGCTAGCTCAGTCCGATTTGGTTCCTCTAGGCGTTATCTGTCCTCTGGTTTAGTTTCTCAAGGAGAAGATTCCTTGGTGTGCCCCAGAGAAATTCTGGGGTGCTCTGCGCCCCATGACATTTTGTTCTTATATCCCTTTCACCTCTAAATATGCCCCTCTTTCCTACCTAACTTGGTGAGCTACCTCTTGTTATAAATGTTATGTGCCCATAGCACCCCAGAAGTTCTCTGGGGCACATCAAAGAACCTTCTCCTTGAGAAACTAAACCAGAAGACAGGCATGCCTAGAGAGATAAGTGGAACCATATCGGACTGAGCTAGCTCCGGGACTCCCACCCTTCATTCTAGTCTCCCTCAACTCTGGGGCAATAAGATTAGGTGTGGCTGCTTCCTTTATGTCCTGAGGAGAGAGATGGCTTGAGAGATCTGTAGCCACCCCTCATGAAACTCCTTCAGCCACCACCAGTGGGGGATGATCCTCCCTCACTAAGGGAACTTTCCACAGTCAGATGGTCACCCCCATCAGTCCTCTAAAAAAGTACCTGCCTGTCTCCTGCTCGAGGAGATTGGTATCTCAGAGCCATGCTCTCTGCCATGCCTTTCTACCCATGAGAAGAAGTCTGATGATTTCTCTCTTGGTTTACCTTCCCTTCCCCTTCCTCTACATAAACTACTATCTTATTCTAACTGCTTTTGTGTGCAAGAGGGTGTAATTCTTTAAAGGATTCCTAAGGACCCCAAACCTCTACCCCTATCCAAAACCCCCTACCCCATTTTCCCCATGACATAAAGAATTTTTTAAAAAGGAAGAAAACAAAAAAGTTCAGAATGATAACCATGTTGACGAAGAATGAGAGTATATGTAATATCTGAGGCTGTAGTCCTTCACTGCTGCAAGTAAAAGAGAGGCAGGAAAGATATATAACTAGATAGCATAGTGAATAGTGTGCCAGAGTCAGAAAGACCAGTTTGAATATTTCCTCAGACATAAGTAATCCTAGACAAGTCCCCTGACTCAGTTTCCTCATTTGGCTTAATTAACATAACAATAGCACCAATCTCAGTGGTTGTTGTGAAGATCCATTAAGACAACAGGTTTGAAACCTTGAAAACCTTGAAGACTTACACATCAACTATTCTTCAGAATCAACCTTGAAGATTATACCATTTAAGTCTTAAAGATGTGTTGAACTACCTTAGGTCTTGCTATAATTCTTTTTTTTTTGTCTTTTTGATGTTTTAGAATAGTAAACTTCTCCTAGCCAAAGGAAGGGGAAGATCCCTGAGAAAACCACATTATATATATTTTTTTAATAAGGAAAAGCAAGTCCCCCTCTCACCCTGGCTCCAGGCTGGATCTGCTACCTACATAATACAGAGTCACTGTTTAAGTCTTTTGTTAGAGTAATGCAGAGCTAATGATTTAATCTTGAATAGCCTGACTTCTCAAAAGGAGGGAGAGTGGGGGAAGGGGAAGCCTGCTTCCTTGTGTTCCCAGACTACTTGATATGCATAGCTGGGCAATCCAAAGTTTGCAGCTGAAAAGCAATGTCCTTAGCAAAGCTACTGGAGGTCTCACCCTGTTTAAGCCATTTCTGATAAGGTTTCCCCAGTCTACTGTGCAATACACTAGAGCTAGTGGGAATCTAGGTGTCTTTTGTTCTGAAACAGAGTCTGATGGATATTTGTGTCAGGTCTTCATCCCTACCCCCACCGCCCCACACACCTATTCCATTCTTTTTTTTTTCTTTTTTTCTGTCCTATATATCCAAGATCTCTGTCTGGAGGTGGAAGAAGGGGAATAGTGCTCAGAGGTCCATTTATGGGGGAAGTGCAAAAGTTTATACTTGGGTAGAGGGACAGAAGGTGTAATTGTGTGCCAAGGCAGTGACTGTGTGCTCCATAAGACCATACTCACTACTGAAATGGGGTGTTATTGTGCTTTATCAAATGATGAACATGAAGATAACAGAGAAGCATTTGGATGACTTCTGTTTAAGAGGTAAAAAGTGAACTCAGCAGAAGCAGGAAAAAATAAACAAAATAACTAACAAGGAAATAAAAATAAATACAAACAAAGCAAAAAAAAAAAAAATGAAGCCAGCCACTCCATGATGATGAAGTTTGGTCTCAAATAAAACATGAGCAACAACTCCTTCTCTTTTTTGGAGGGTGGGGTGGGAATGGCTGAAGCATAGTACAGGTCACACTATTCTTTCTCTTCTCTCCTTCCTTCTCCCTTGTTTGTCCTCCTTCCTTCCCCCTCATTCCTCCCCCTCCTCTGTATCTGTCTCTCTGCTTCTCTATCTATATTTCTCTTTCTTTGTTTCTCTTCTTTTTTCCCCTTCCTCCTCCCTTCTATCCTCCTTGATAACTATTGCTAGCTCCCTATTTCCCACACAGTGCAAAAATATAAAGCCCTCAGTGTGTTCCATTTAAGTTTTATTACAATCTTATTTCCTCCTATCTTGTCAGCCTTATTTAATATTATTCTGCTTTCCAGTTGCAACCCGGAGATCCCCACAAATTGCTCTGCAAACTTGATATTCAATATCTTGTCTTCATATATCATCCTTAGTACAAGCCATTCCTATCTCTAGAATGCAATCCCTCTCATCTTGTTCCACCCATAATCCTCATTTTCTCTGAAGACTCAACTCAAGTGCCACCTACTTCATGAATCTATCTTCAGTCCCTATTGTTTGTTCTTGTCTTTCCTCTCACTTCTCCATGTTTTTTGTCATGGACTGAGCTCCGATGCCACCTCCTGCTGGATACATTCCCTGATCCCCTTATTTGTTAATATAATTTCTCTTCTCAAATCCTATATTTACTCATGTTTTCAAAGGTAAATTCCCCCAGAAGAATATAATCTCCTTGAGGGCAAGTACTGTTTTCTGTTTGTTGTTTTCATTTTATTTTGCCAGTGCCTTGCTCATAGTAGAAGCTAAGTAATTGCTTAATTGAATTGGTTTAAGATATTTGTGAACAGGAGCAATCTCAGATAGCTTTTACTTCAATCCAAACATGAAAAGAAAACATTCTGGAATTTGCTGTGTCAGGTAATACAAAATCCACTCTACTGAGGGGGGGAATGACATCATAGATGAATAGATATAGGAATGTGATGGGTAAGAAGCAGGTCTTAGTAGTAATCATGTCCAGTCTTCTCACTTTACAGGTGAGAATGTTGAGACATGGCAAGGTTGAATGTCTTGCTTAGATTCAAACAATTAGTAATTCTGAGGGAAATTTTGAACACAGATATTCTTGATTCCAATTCCTTGACTATATAGCTCTCTCTCCCTCCCTCCCTCCCTCTTGCTCTCTATCTGTATCTCTCCCCTTCTGTCTATATCTCTTTCTCTCCATCTCTCTCTGTCTCTGTTTCTCTGCCCCTCTCTACCTCTCTTTCTCTGTGTCTATCTGTGTCTCTGTCTCTTAATGAAGACATAAATATAGATATCTTCACTATATGAGCTGCATCTATGGCTAATAATTTCTAACCTGGATCACATTTAAATACCATTTTAAGTTTTGTTTTGTTTTTAATTTTTAACATTTTTCTTTTTTTGCATTTTAACATTTGTAATATATTTTCTACATCATCTTATTTGATGCTCAGGATAGCTATGAGAAGACAGATAGCAATTCACATTTCACAAACTCTTGATATTCTCTCATCACTGAATCTATTCCCCAATGGGGCAAAGTGACTTACAGCACAAAGCTGACTTTTAGTCTACCAAGACAAGGGTCTTTTTGAAGATGGCTGTGCAGCTTAGGAGGTTTGTGAAGGCTGTGTAATATGCTGGTGCAGGCTTCTCTTGACAGTCCTAGATAGAGATGATTAAAGAAGATAGAGAAGAATCTGGACTGTGTAATACTGTCTTACTACCTCATTTCAATGTACTGCCAATGTGAGATAGCTCTATAAGTGATAGAAGAATAGTTTGACGACTGCAATGCTACGCAAAGGTTGTTTAAAAAAAAATGTCCCTTATACACCAAAGTATCACTAGCAACACTTCTTGTTGTTCTTGTTGTTAATGTTTTCTTGTTTCTACACTGTGTGGTGGTGGTGTTGGTGGAAAGAGAACAAAAGTAAGTGATCACATAATGGGAAATGGCTGAACAAATTTTTGCATATATATGGAATTGATTTCTGTTCAGTAACAAATAACAAATATGAATTAGTTAAAGGAATATATTAAAAATTGCCTGTTGGGGGCAGCTAGATGGCGCAATGGATAGAGCACTGGCCCTGGAGTCAGGAGTACCTGAGTTCAAATCCGGCCTCAGACACTTAACACTTACTGTCTGTGTGACCCTGGGTAAGTCACTTAACCACAATTGCCTCACACAAATAATAAAATAAATTTTTAAAAATTGCCTGTAATGATGGAAAATAAAATACAGGAAGGAGCAGAACAATATACACAATGGCTTCAATACTTTCATTCAAAATACTAAGAAAAAGCTAAATTCAAATTTTAAAGCCTGTAATGACCAATCTCAATTTAGTCTCCTACATTCTAGGAAAACACGATGAATCGTACTTCCCTCCTTACCTAAAACACTGGTAGAAGATGGCTATGCCTATGAAAATGTGACTTTCATCTCTAATTGGGTTATTGCCCAAAGAGGGCCCAGTCCCTAGAGCATGTTCCCATTCCTTGAGGCAGAATAGAAAGTGTGAAGATATTTTTCATTTTTCTCCAATTTAATATGTGGGAATTTGGAAGATTGTTTCTATCCATGCCCAGTATGATCTGGCACTGTGTGATGATTAAGAGTCATATAATGTTCTACAGAACTGGAATAATCAATGGCCCAGAAGGTGCTGAGTCAGAATTGAGTTTGAATACAAGAGGGAGGATTTAAGTATTAGTGATCACTTTTCCTTTTCTATAAAGAATGAGGCAAGCCAAAAGTCTAAGGACTTTTTTATGTTTCTATGAGAACATCGTGGCTCTGTTTTTAACATGTTTTCTTGACAACTCATGGGGGAGTGAGTATTCTGAAATGGAATAGTCCAGGTAACTAACTACCTTGTGGTACAGGAGATCATGGTGATGCAGAGTTCCTACCAGCCACTAGTGTCTGTAACCCAGTCTGCAGAATCTATAAAGACCAATAGAGGAAGGAAATGGCAATTGATGTGATAAAGGAATTACTCAGACAGCAACTGCTTCACATATCAAGGAGAGGAGTGTCGGCTATGAACTATATAAAGAAACCAGTTCTCAGAAACCAGGAAACTACTATACCAAAGGAAAAATTAATCATGAACATTCTACAAAAGGAGGAAAGAATTATCAGGGAAAGGAGTCTTGAGGTATTTTTTCAGCCCTCTGTATTTGGTACATGTGTGTCTGCCGACTTTAACAAAGTAAAATACAACAACAGCAGAAGCAACAGCAAAATACTAATGAAATACAAGTGCTTTGCTCAAAGTGAGAAACACACCAATAGGGTCTCAAGAACCATAGGATTTAAAAACCCAGCCCCTTTGGGTCACCCCTGGAACCTTAAAGAAGAAAACAGCAACTTTTCTTCTAGAGAGAAGCCCAACAATCCAAGTGAGAATTGAACAACTAGACCCAAAGGACATATTACATCTTATCATTAGATGAAATTACTATTAGTTGGTACTGCTTAACTGTTTTCTTTGTTATAAGCAGGGCTTAAAGGTAGCATGGTCCTTACAGGGATAGAACTGTTGAATAAAAACAATGTGTTTCAATAAAGCTCCTACAAACGGGATTAAGCAGGTCACAGTTTCAGAAAATGCAATTTCCAATTGAAAGTCTCCCTCATCATATACTGAAATGGCCAGTGGATTTGGATTCAGAAGTTTGTGAGTTTGGATCCTGGTTCTGCTAATTATTTCCTTTGTGATACTGGGGGGAAAAAATTCCTCTATTTCTCTGAGATACTATGGCCTTGTCTGTGAGTTGAGAGAATTGTACTAGACTCTCTGAAATGTGCTTACTAGTTAATATCCTATTACCTACATTCAAATGAACATTTATTAAACATACACAGTCTGTAAGACAAGGTGCTGGGAATGCAGAGATGAAAGAAACAAACTAGTCCCTTCCCTCCTAGAGTCGGCAATTAATCAGGGATATATGATATATACATATTCAGAATTATGGTATAATTATATAAAATATAGTAATTGGTTCAAGTCCAATGGAAATATATAGTGTGACTTCAAATAATGTGACCACTTCATGGGATTCATATTTTGCACTAATCAGGTAATGGCTATACACAAATGATTTCCAACACAAGTTATATGAGAAAGCTATACCAAGTTCTACAAGAGTATTTTATGAAAGAGAGGCCATATTCTTCTGAGGATTTAGAAACATTTTCTTTAATGAAGAAGCATTTTTTCGGAGTTTTGAATAAAGATAATGATGTCAACATGAAGGATGACATTTTTTTTACTAAGGGTACAAAGAATTTTCAATACAGGAATTCTTTTACTGATGCCCATAGGTAACTTCTTCACAATTCCTCTTACAGAGTAACCTTGGGCTCTAAGGAGTTAAGTTATTTGTACATATTTGTCCATAGTCACATAGCATGTGTCAGAAATAGGATCTGATTCCCAATCTTCCTGATCTCTGTCCACAGTCCCACACTGCTCCTCCTATCTGAAAATCTTGCTAGATATCCCCTGCAAAATGAATGCATTATGGTGAAGCAATCCTAATGGTGTTTCCCCTCTCCATTAACCCTCACTAATTGTTCAAATGTGATGGAGTGGGGAAGAAGTGAGAATTGGTTCCTATTCATTGATACAATGTAGTCAAGGTCCAATGTATTATTAAGCACACACACACACATGCACACACAAACACACACACATACACACAAAGGAATGCAGTTATTAGTGATGTCATCTTTATAGACAGGCCTAATATTTCTATTGTAAAAGTGGCAATGGATTTTTGTTTCATCAACTGGTATTATTTTCAAATATTTCTATTTCCTAATACATGCATACAGAATCATTCAGTAAATAATACTGTACATCAGTAATTTAATAATACTTTAGATTCAGCAAATAATACTGATCAATAAAAAAGTCTCTCACAAGGGAGCTTGCAAGTTGCAGGCAAACAACATGAGTCCCCAATCCAAAACTTGAGCAAACATTGAGGGTTGGACTGAATGTCCTGTGGTAGAGGAAGGATGATTTATTTGTTAAGAGATCACTGGAGCCAAACCACAAGGGCACTAGAAAATACTGGGGATCAAAGAGGGAGTGAAGTCATGAAGAGAAGTAAAAATACTCGAAGTGACAGAGAGGAATTACATGACAGAATACAAACATACGCACTTGCCTCCCCAATTAGAATGAGTAGGGATGGTTTCTTTCTAAGTATTTCTTTCCCCAGCACTTCACACTTAGCATACATTAGGTGCTTAATAAACATGTCACACAAACATGTGTTGAATGACTGAAAGTTATTTAGTCCACTGGCATCATTTTGCAAATGAGGGAACTGAGTTTCAGAAAGGAGTTGAGACTTGCCCAAGGTCATAGATATATATTGGGATTCAAATCCAGGTCCTCAGACTCAGTAGGAATGGAATAAATTAAACTCACATACATATTGTTAAGGGTTAAAATTCTAGCTAGTCTGTCTAAAATATCTAATGAGTGGTCGCCAATAAATTATAAGCTTTAGCAAGAGTTAGGCTTTTAAGCATTTATTAAGGAAAACAAGAATTTGGTAAAGAGAGAGAGAAAGGCCTAGATTCCTATCTATTAAAGGGAGAGCACATTTCTAGCTCCGCTCTCCACCTGAGTCCAGAGGAAAGAGCCCCAGAGTCAGCGCCAGTCTCTTCCTTCCTCCTCCCACTCACCCGCGTCACTTCCTCCCACCAAAGAAAAGACTCCTGGTCTTGCCCTCAAAGACCTTCGCTTCATGGGTGAAACTCTTCTACAGTAAGTCTCCAGCAGGTGGTGTCATTCCAATCGTTACAATATTATAGTGAGAGATGTTGCAATGACCATGCAGAGAAAGAGGACTGTCCAAATGTTTCAACTAATAGAATGGTTCCTACTGTAGGAAACATCAATTTATTTATGCTGAGTTCATTGTTGTATCTTTAGTAGAAAGAGAAATGACTAGAGAAAGAAGGTTTGGTTCTAATCCTTGGGCATTGACTTGCAAATGGGAAGACCTGTGTACAAACCCTACATCTACTGCCTTCTACTTTTGTGATTCTGCATAATTCATTTGACTTTCCCAGGCCTCAGTTTCCCCTTTTGTAAAATGAAGTATTTGTACAGGTAGCCTTTGAGGCCCTTCGAGCTCTAGATAGATGAGGCCATAGCACTAATTCACTTGACTTCTCTGGGATTGAGTTTCCTCATTTGTAATATAAAAGGGTAGCCCTAGATGGGCTCTGAGCTTCCTTCAATTTCTAAGTCACTGATTCTATCTCTTAGTTTAGTCCTGGGGACTCCCCAGCTTGGCATCAACATTTTTCTACCTTCTTGCTCCAGTATACCTGTGATGTCTTATTTCCTAATGGCATGCTCTATTTTCAAGCAAACTAGGTTAATGGTTGTTCCATGAATACAACACCATGGCCTCTGTAGAGATGTATAAGCTATTGCTACCATGCACAGAAGACATTCTTTCCCCATCATCACTTCAGTGGATTTTAACTTTGTTCAAGCTTTCTTCACGCATTCCTTCTTGGATGAGTCCTTCTTTGATTCTTCAATTCAAAGTTTTCACAGTCTTCAAATATTCTTAGAGCTTTTCAAAAAGCTCCGAATTAAGTTGCCAGTTCAGTTCAGCTGTTTTTCATTCATGTCCAACTTTCCATGACCCCATCTAGGGTTTTCTTGGCAAAGATTTTGGAGTTGTTCACCATTTCATTCTCTAATTCATTTATAAAATGAGGAAATGGAGGCAAATAGTGTTAAGTGACTTGCCCAGGGTCACATAGCTAGATTTGAATTCATGAAGGTCAATCTTCCTCATTCCAAGCCCTGTATTCTATCCACTATGCAACCTAGCTGCCCTATCAATTACTTCCTACCTTGCATTCCTTTATTTATTATACCCCCATTGTCCACCAGAGTCTCTTCCTGTACAGTGTCAGCTCTGAACATAGGGACTATTTTTTTGTCTTTGCATCCTATGTATCTAACTCAGTGAGTTGCATATAGTAGGTGCCTAATGATTCATTTTTTTTTTGGTGAGGCAATTGGGGTTAAGTGACTTGTCCAGGGTCACACAGCTAGTATGTGATAAGTGTCTCAGGCTGGATTTGAACTCAGCTCCTGCTGACTCTAGGGCCGGCACTCTATCCACTGCCACACCTAGCTGCCCCCAGTAGGTGCCTAATGAAAGCAATAATTCTAAAGCACAGGTTTGCCTAAATCACTCCCCTAATCAATTATCTCCAACAGTTCCTTGTTACCTAAATTCTTCTGTTTGGCATTGGTAACCCTGCACAACCTGATGTCAAGCTATCTTTCCAGGTTTGTTATATATTACTCTGCTTCATGTTCTGTGAAGTCTACCCAAAATGGCCTTGTTGCTACTTCTTATAGGTTTTCTGCTTCTATGCTTTTCCAGAGACTATCCCCCATACCAGGAATGTACTCACTCCTCACCTTTCCTCCATCCCCCCCAAAAAAAATTAAAATATTCCTTCATGTCTTTGCTAAAGCAGTACCCAACTGGCAGGACCCTCTATCCCTAACTTGTTTATATAGAATTGTCTTGTATTTGTTTTGTATTTATTTGGCTTATATTTACATAGGCACCAATTGTATGTCTTGAAAGAAGGTAAGTTCTGGTGGAAGAAAAATTGTTTATTATTATTATTATTTTATTTTTGTATCAACATTGCCTAGAAGAATACTTGGCACATGGCATTAATAAATGTTTTTAATTAAGACTTTTTTTTGAGGGGCAATGAGGGTTAAGTGACTTGCCCAGGCTCACACAGCTATTAAGTGTCAAATGTCTGAGGCTGGATTTGAACTTAGGTCCTCCCGAATCCAGTGCCGGCACTTTATCCACTGCTCTACCTAGCTGCCCCTCTTAATAAATGTTTTTGAATGAATGAAAGAACTGAATGAATGAATGAGTGAGTGAGTTAATGAATGCCACTTAACTTCCCTGAGTGTCTGTGTAAATGAGGACAATACTTGCACTTCTTCTACCTCAGAGACTGTTGGGAAGAAGGCAGTTAGAAAACAAAAGGTCATAGAAAAAGTGACTCATGTTTGGAGAGGGGTTTGTTTGTTTTGCTGTTTTGCTGCCACCACCCTCCTCTCCATTCCAACCAGGCTGCAGACAGGGTTTTCAGAAAATAGCCTAGGCAGTTGTTTCTTCTCAAAAGTCTGTTCTCACACTCTGCTGCATTGCACCTACCGGCTTCCAAGCAGATCTAAGCCAGAGCCAACAGCAGCTGGCATGGAGACCAATGGAATACTTGGGGAATTCCTAGGTCAGGCCCTAAATCTTCATCTGTGGGGCTGCAGCCTCTTAGGCAGGAGTTTAAGGAAAACTGCCAGCCACGCAGGCCAGGGACAGGGCATCTGATCTATTCTGGGAATCAGTGTGAAGAACTAGACAGGAGGCTGGAGGGGCAGACAGCAGCCTCCCCAGCACTGCTTAATACTTTTCAGTGTTGTTATGTTATGATCAGTTTAATTTGAACTCTTTCTTCACTGAGCACACCAATTGCAGGCATCTTCATTGTCTGTCTGGGCTGTATATCATAAGCAGAGTCAAATAGCTTGAGATGTCCTTCCCAAAAAGTGGGAGAAGAGGATCCTGAAGATGAAAAATGTGGCTCCCATTCCCAGAATGCTTTACCAGTTACAAGCATCTTTCCTCCCAAGAACCCTATCCTAATCCTGCCCTTTCTATAAGCCACAGCTGAACTTCCATCTCTTATGCAGTCTTCTCTCACCTCCCAGTCCCACAGTGATTTCTTCTTCATCATGAAAATATTTGTTCCTTGAGGGAAGAGACTACATTTTCTTTCATTTTTTTCTTGTTTGCATTTTTTTTTTGGTGGGGGTTAAGTGAATTGCCCAGGGTTACACAGCTAGTAAGTGTAAAGTGTCTGAGGCCATATTTGAACTCAGGTACTCCTGAATCCAGAGCCAGTGCTTTATCCACTGGGCCACCTAGCTGCCCCCTTGTTTGCATTTTTAATATCTTATGTACACTGCCTGACATTTAGTAAGCTCTTAAAAGTGTTTGTTGGCTAACTAATTGACAGGCATTTTCTGTTTTGTATAGATTTTATTTTCCAAATTACATGTAAAAGCAAATTTTGACATCAATTTTTTTTAAACTTTATGTTCCAACTTCTCTTCCTCCCTCCCTTCCCACCCCACCCCCCACTCCAAGAACTCAAGCAATTCAATATAAGTTATACATAAGTAGTCATGGAAAACATCTCTATATTAGTTAGGTTGTGAAAGAAAACAGATAAAAATAAGACTTCAAATTAAGGAATTGTTGAAAAAAATTTGTTTCAGTCTATTTTCAAAAACCATCAGTTCTTTCTCTGTAGCTGTATTGCAATTTTCCTAAGTCCTTCAGAGTTATATTGGATCATTGCCTTGCTGAAAATAGCCACGTGCTTCCCAGCAGATCATCTTATACTATTGCTGTTATTTTGTATGCAGTACATTTCTCTCTGCCTCCGTTCGTGTGGGTCTTTCCAGGTTTTTCTGATAGCATCCTGTTCATTATAACTTTTATATAGTACCTTAAACTTGATAAAGATTTTTCTTCACAATAGCTCAGCAGAGTAGGTACCATATGTTTTGACACTGTAGTAAATATTCATAACTATTTCTCTCTGTCCTATTCCCTTCCAATGATATTTACCCTATTTTCTATCTTATTTTCCCCTTTTCTTCCTCGAAAGTGTTTTGCTACTGACTGCCCCCTCCCCTGCTCTACCCTCCCTTCATTCACACTTCCCTCCTTATCCTCTCCCCCTCCTACTTTTCTGTAGTTTACTCCTCCCAATGGGGTGTGTATGTTATTCTCTCCTTGAGCCCACTCTGATGAAGTTAAGGTCTTTGAGCTAATTCTGCTTTCTTAAATTTTTCTTCCTCCCTCCTCAGCTCTCTCTATGAAATCAACCAATTCAATATCTGTCATACATGTGCTGTTTTGCAGAACGACTTCGCCTTCCTCGAAAGTGTTTTGCTTTTTACAGCAAATTTCCTTCCCTCTTTCCCTTCTTCTCCCACCACCCCTTATCTCTTTCACCACCCACTTTTCCACAGGGCAAACATATATTACTATACCCACTTGAGTATGTATGTTATTCCCTCTTTGAGCCAATTCTGACGATAGTAAGGTTCTTTCACTGCCGTATTCCTTCACCCTCCTCCGCTCCCCATCATAAGGTATTTTTTCTTGTTTCCTTCATGTGAGCTACCTCTCCCTAGTCCACCTCTCCCTTTCCCCTTCCTCCAGTCTATTCCTCCTATCTCTCAACCCTATCTTAAAGATGTCATCATGGGTTAGCTAGGTGGCACAGTGGACAAAGCACCAGCCCTGGGCCCAGGAGGCCCAGAGTCCAAATCCTGTCCCAGACATAAGACACTCCAGCCTGTTTGCTCCCACAAAGAACAAGGATAAACAAAAAATGAATACTTTACAGATATTATCCCTTCATATTGAGTTCAGACCTGTGTCCTCTGTGTATTCTTTACTGAGAACATTCTCATGAGTTGGAGGTATTATCTTCACATGTAAGAATGTAAATAGTTTAAACTTTTAATGTCTCTCATGCTTTCTTTTTACTGTTTACCTTTTTATGCTTCTTCAGAGTCATGTACTTGAAAGTCAAATTTTCTATTCAGTTCAGTCTTTTCATAACAAATGCCTGAAAATTCTTTTTGTCATTGAAATCCCATTTTTTCCTCTGAAAGATTGTACATAGTTTTGCTGGGTACATGATTCTTAGCTGTAGTCCCAGTTCTTTTGCCCTCTGGAATATCATATTCCATGCCCTCTGGTCCTTTAATGTAGATGCTGCTAGATCTTTTGGCCAGAGACTCTAAGGTGGTAGGCGCACACCTGGTTCTAGACCACATGACAGAATTAAAGACTTAGAGTTGGAAGGGATGGGGCCGAGCCAAGATGATCGAGGAAAGACATTAAATGCACAGATCTCCTGATACAATTACCCCCAAAACAGTAATAAAAGAACCCTTGGAGCAGAAAAACCCACAAAAATACAAGCTGAGATTATTTTCTAGCCATAGACAGATTAAAAGGGACCACGCTAGGCCATTGTAAAGTCCAACCTCACAATAACACTGACAGAGACCCCAGGCATGCCCCACCAGAAGAACTTAACCACGAGCCTCCAAATCAGCTGCAGCACCATTGTCTTCTGGAACTGAGCTTGCGGTTGGTGAGAGAGCTGAACAGCTGGGGTGTGTGTGGGGGGGAAGTGCAGGGGTGTCAGTGGGGACCAAATTCAACTATCCCCTCCCCAGCCAGGTAAACCAGGAAGAAATCCTGAGTGGTGGGAGGCCCAGGTGGGAGGAGTGGCACAAGCTCGACAAAGTAAGAACCACACCATAGAAAGCTTTGCTTGTTGGTTGTTCCTTGAGGTTATTTTCGGAGCAGTAAATAGGCCAGGCAAGAGAAAACCTGCCCTCTCTCAAACCAAAACACCTGGGATCCTCTGAAGCTGGGGACAGTGGTGTAGACTAGAATCAGAGCCCCCCCAGTGGGGAGTTAATAGTCCAGTAAAACAGGGCAAGATAAGCAAGCAAAGAAAGTTTAGAACCATAGAATCTTTCTTCAGAGACAAGGAAGATGAAGGTGCACCCTCAGAAGAAGATAACTCCCCCAGTGCCCCTACATCAAAAGCTTCCAAGAAAAAATTGAACTAGTCTCGGGCCATGGAAGCTCTCAAAAGGGACTTTGAAGAGAAAGTAGGAGAGATAGAAGGAAGATTCAGAGAGAGGGAGGTAAGAATGGAAAGAGAAATGAGAGTGATTATGGAAAGTTATGAGAAAAAGTCAATAGCTTGAAAAGTCAAATGGAAAAGGAGATAAAAAAGCTCGTCTAAGAAAATTAATTGCCTAAGAATAGGATTGAACAAATGGAAGCTAGTGACCTTATGAGAAATCAAGACACAGTAAAGGCAAATCCAATTGAATGAAAAAATAGAGGGCAATATGAAATATCTCCTTGGAAAAACAGCTTACCTGGAAAATAGATCCAGGAAAGATAATTGAAAATCACTGGACTACCTGAAAATCAGGGCCAAAATAAAAGCATAGACATCATCTTCCAAGAAATTGTCAGGGAAAATGCTCTGATATTCTAGAAGCAAAGGCAAAATAGAAATTGAAAGAATCCACCAATCATCTCCTGAAAGAGATCCCAAAAGGAAAACTTCCAGGAATATTGTAGCCAAATTCTAGAGCTTCCAGGTCAAGGAGAAAATATTGCAAAAAAGCTAGAAAAAAAGGAATTCAAATACTATGGAAGCTCCAATAAGGATAAAACAAGATCTTACAGGGAATTTCTAAGGTAACACTTATAACTTTCTCCATGTTGTATGCAAGTACAATGGAGCCCCTTTGACAAATATGGTAAAGCTATAGACCTGAAAATCATGTATTTAAATGAATAAAATAAAATACACAAAGTTACCAAGAAAACCAATAATATTGAAAAGATATGAGTATATATGCATACATGTATTTATGTATATATATATATATTATGTGTATGTGTAGATACATATATACATATTATGTGAATTTATGTATGTATAGGTATATATACAATACACATTCATGGTTGTATGCATGGACACAAATGATGTATAATATATAATATATGTGTATATATGTGTTTGTATGTGTGTATAACATGAATCCCTTGAAATAATATATCCCTAGAACCCTTGAATATATGGACTCAAGTTTAAGAAATTCTACTTTATAGGTTGTACTTTTTATTTTTCACTTTTGCCATATATTTGCCTTTTTATCCATGTATGCCATTCTTCTCTATCAAGACTGAAATTCCCTGAGTGTCAGAATTGTGTCTTATACCTCTCAGTACATTTCACAATTCATTTTTTTGTACTTGGCATAGTGTTTAGCTATTTAGTGAATACTGAATGGATAGATGAATGGATGGATACAATTCTAAAAATGTGTGTGTGTGTGTGAGTGTGTGTGTGTGTGTGTGTGTGTGTGTGTGAGAGAGAGAGAGAGAGAGAGAGAGAGAGAGAGAGAGAGAGAGAGAGAGAGAGAGAGAGAGAGAGAGAGAGAAGCTGGAGGGGAGCTGAAAGCCACCATGCAAGGACAGAATAACATCATTGAAGAATGACCTCCACAATGATGTAGTACAGGAGGAACAAGTAATTGGGAGGAATCTGGAAGGAAGGAGAGGCAAAGGACATTATACATGATAAGCTGAAAGACATTCCCCATTGGAGGTGACAATATAAAGGCCCAGGAGCCTGTGGCAGTCAAACTCTTTCCAGGGCCCAAGCATGAGGAGTCAGGGATGATTCCCATGTGGGGAGAACGTGAAGGCAGGCAGTGGTGCTGACAGTGATGGAAATAGATGAGAATCAGATTTGAGTAGGCAGTGAGACATCCAAAGGCGGATGTCACTGAGATAGGCAGTGACGCATGACAGGTCAAGGGCAAGATGGAAAGATGAGGGGGGAGCAAGGGGGAGAGACTTCACAAGCAAGGAGCTCAGGCATGAGTATACTCTCTGGAACAGATTCCACATGAGAGCATGTTGTCAGTGAAGCTGTGTTTGTGGCAAGATTTCCCTAGCACTTCTTAAACTGTTTGAATGTTGGCTACTGAAGTAGGAGCCCACTGCTTAAGATTTTCAATGTTTTACTTAAAGGCAGTATATGTACTTCAAGATGCATCATTGGGTGCAACAGTTACATGGTGGAAGTAAGCCTGGGTTTACATAGAGAGAGAGAATGAAAAGAAAGAAGAAACAAAGGTGCTCATTTCTGGTAAGATCCAGAAAGGTCAATGTCACTGAGAACAGAAAAGAAAAATTAGCAAATACATTCATTACATCTTGCTATATTAAAAAAAAAAAGCAAACTGTCATTGTATTAGCTTAAGAAGCTCACAGTTTTCTACCACGGTAGATTCACAATTTATCTGTCTGTAACACATCACTATATGGAAGAGATGGGACTGGAAGCCACATCTTCCTGATTTTAACACCAACATCTTCTGCACTTTGACATGCTCCCTCTCCATTATCAAGACAAATTATTTGTTTTAAAAGAAAAAAGTCTCCATTGTAGTAATTGGTGCCCATTAGTAAATGTAAATGTATATTGGACAGACCTAGCTAACCTCTAACCTCAACTGTTTATGTGACTCTGGTCAAGTCATTTAATTTTTTAGTAATTCTAGCTAATCTCTTAGGCATTTTGGTGTAATGGATCCCTTTGTCCAGTTGAAGCTTACAGACCTTTTTTTAGAATAATGTTTTACATGAATACAATTTTTAAAAACTTAAGAATAAAAAGAAAAAAAAATTATATTGGAAAAGTTTTTTTTTTAAAGTTCATAAATTCTAAGAAACTGAAGTCCAGAAGTTACAGAGTAGATACCCATGTGAACTGTGAGACAAAATTTCTTCTCCAGTGATTTCTTACACCATTTAAATCACTGTTCTGATTCCATGCCTCCACTCCTCCCCCTCCAAAAAAAACAATTAAAATTCTGTAGGTCTCACACAGGTAGACATTATTCCTATCCTCTGGAATCTTGGATTCTAAGGGAGTCAGTGAAGATTTACACATGCACATCATAAAGGACAAGGAGAATTGTAATACTGAATAAATGCTTGAGTGAAACTATTTGATTAGATATAAGAAAGAAGGCAGTAAGCCATTTAGGCAATTGGACACTGTAGTTTAAACCAGGTGAACTGGTGAACTCAAATGTGATTGCTACCTCTTTTACTACTCATTAGGAATGGCTTCTTACTACAATTTTTTTTTTTTTGTGAGGCAATTGGGGTTAAGTGACTTGCCCAGGGTCACACAGCTAGTAAGTCTCAAGCGTCTGAGGCCAAATTTGAACTCAGGTCCTCCTGCATCCAGTGCAGTTTCTTTATCCACTGCGCCACCTAGCTGACCCTTCTTATACAATCTTGAGCAGACTTTCTTGCCTCCAATAAAGTGAGGTGTCTCTGCCCACAGAATTTTACATCTTGAAGGAGGCTCAATCCCAGGCCCTTTCAATTCCATGAAAAGGCTAAGAGAAGAGATCAATTAAATAAATACTGACTTTGGCAACTGGGAAAGCATGAAAAAATAAAATAACTAGCATTAACGTAACACTCTCAACTTTGAAAATTTCTTATTGTGGCTGCTATTATTCCATTTTTGAAATGAGGAAACTAAGTCTCAGTGTCTGAGTGATTTCACCATGGTCACTGAGTTATTAAATGTCAGAAGTTGAGATTCAAAGGAGATTTTTTGGGGGGTGTCATTCAGAATCAATGATCTAGAATGGAAAGATCTTTAGAGGTGATCTAATTCAACCCTTCATTTTACAGGTGAGAAAACCTTAGAGGCTCAGGTGCAAATTCAGGTATTTCTTGATTGTTTAAGATCACAAATCCAAAGCTGGATAGGCTTTTGAAGCCTATATAAGTGTATATGGCTATGGATGTACATATATATATATATGTATATGTGGATATGTAAAAATATAAAGATTTAAATATACAAAGGAAAGGGAACTAGTATAATATAAAAAACTATGAATACCACATAGTATATTTTTTACATTTATTTTATTAAAATCTGAAAACAAAAAAAAAATGATACAAATTTTTATTCCATTTCTTTTCTTCTTCTGAGAGGGTGGGAATAGGCTCCAAGGGTCTAGTACTTTACTTTTTACCCTACAAATGTTCTATTATATCTCCATCTCTATCTCCATCTCTCTATCTCTATCTATATTGATAATTTAGCCAGATAATATCAAACACCCTACTCCACTTTAAAGTTGGAGACCTGAGGCCTTAAAGGTTAAATTATATCCAAAGGTCACTTAGTTTAGTAAATGGTAGACAGAATTAGAAGTCAGGTCCTATGATGAATAAGAATATAAGCCCCAGTATAAGAATGCCCCCTTCCCTCCACTACTCTGAAATTATGAGTCTAATGTTAGAGTTTATATTCTAATGAGAATATATACTCCTTGAAGATAGGATTTTTTCCCCTCTTTTCTCATCTTCTTTTCTCATTTTTCTTTTTTGATCTCCAATGTCTTATAATAATACTTAGGATTTAGATATAGCTTAAATGTTTGCAAAGTGCTTTACATTTATCTACTCACAACTCTTTAAGCATGTGCACACATATACACATACATATATATGTGTATATGTATACGTAATATATATATATACACACATACACATATATATGTATATTATATATTCTAATACAAAGGAAACTGAGACACAAAAAGTTTCAAGCTCATGTAGTTAGTATCGGAGGTAAGATTCAAAGTCAGTTCTTCTTGACTCAGTCTCATGCCTTATGACCTGAACCACCTAGCTGCCCAGGTGCGTAACACAGTATGTGCCACACAGCATAGACCTAATAAATTATTTTTGCTTTATTGATTAATTGACTCTAAATCCAGCACTCTAGCTATTACACAATACTCCCTCCTTAGAGGCCTGGGTTTTCTTTTAGGAAACCTTGGATCAAGTCTCTGCGTCTCTGAAAAAGGCCAGATCCCTTCACCTCACCTTCATCAAATAGTCTCCTATCTAAAATATAATGAGAACAACCCTTGTATTGCTAACTTTGCAGGGTTGTTAGTAGGATCAAAAAGAGAAGAGATGTGAAGGTCTTTGTAATCAAAAATTTTATGAGAATGTTGACTACATTTAATCTTTTTTTTTTTTTTTAGTGAGGCAATTGGGGTTAAGTGACTTGCCCAGGGTCACACAGCTAGTAAGTGTCAAGTGTCTGAGGCCGGATTTGAACTCAGGTCCTCCTGACTCCAGGGCCGGTGCTCTATCCACTGCACCACCTAACCGCCCCTACATTTAATCTTTTAGGTAAGACTCATCTCCTTAACTCTTGGCTTCTTGGAACAACTTGGATGACCAAAGAACTCTTGATTAATTTCCTCCCTGCATAACTTGACTACTACTGGCTGGGTCATAGTGTTCACCGTACACTTCATGAGAGTCCCATAGCCTCTCATGAAGGTCAGATAGTTAAAAGAAAGATTCCCAGGAATAGAATCTCAGTATTTTTCAAAAGTCCTTAAATAGCCCTTCAAACTTACAACATGAAGACAGCAGACATTTCTGCAAATAGCTACAAGACAAGCTGAATTCTTTCTTTGCAATTCCTTCTAGCACACTGCCTCATACCAAGTTTATCTAATGACCTTCAACAAACATGTGGTGATTGACTGGCTGCACTTAGAAGCAGGATGCTACACCATGATCCCCACTCGGCATTTGCTCTAACATCTGAGTTATGTTTCTGAACTCCATACACATAAGTACCTACGACTGTAGACACTTATATCTGTCATCATTTAGGAAATTGGGAGCCTAAGTGAGATCACATCTGGAAAAGGCTTGTAAGCATCTCAGGGAACGAAGCTGATTGAACCATAGGATATGAAGGAGGCTCATTCATTTCCCCAGACTTTAGCTTTCCCCTTTCTTCTCTATTTAGTTCTCTGATCACAAATACCACCTTTATCAGCATGCGGAAGAATCTGCATGTACCAGGGTTGTTTTGCATTGGGATAGCATAAGGATGTCTTATCCCAAAGTAGATTCAGGAAAGTAGATGGCATACATGCTAAGTCTGTGGTCACAGTGGTACCATGCATCAAGGCAAAGAGGAGAAACGCATGTGACCACCCCCCAAATCAAATACTTAGGGTGATATCATAATGGCAGACAATTGTCATTTCATTCACACCTATCATACTTAAGTGAAAATAAAGCACTGGTTTTAGAGTCAGAGGCCCTGAGTTTAATCCTCCCTATTTTCCTACCTGTGTGACCTTATATAATTTACTTAACCTTTTTTGGTCTCAATTTTTTTCAATTATAAAATTAGGGGGGTGAGTGAGATGACTTCTAAGGTTCCTTCCATGCTGTTTCAGGTAACTTGTATAGTTTCCTAGCTTGTGATATCCATTTTGTACCTTGCTTCTCTGTCTTGAACTTTTCTTCCTTCTTGGATTTTAGTTTCCCTGGGTGGAGGGTGGGGAGTGGGGTAAAGTTGGAGGGTTGGGGTGGGGAACAAAATGAAACAAATACAAACAAGCATAAAACAAAGGAACAACTCATTTCCCTGCCCCATCATGGTTTCTGAGTTAATTCCTTTCTTGGATCATACTCTCTACCACATCCTTTTTTTCCCTCCTAAGGAGTAGACTCTCTCTCTCACATACTCACTATTCAGCTCATCAACACAAATCATCCCTACCTAACTCATCTACACCTGTAGGTTAATGAACAAATATGCAACATCAAGTTCAAGATCAAGTTAAGTTTGATTCCCAGTAATTATCATTATTATGATTACTCTTTTTGTGCAGGAATATCAGTTTCCCAAAACTAATGCACAGTCAAGCACTGCGATGCAAATCTCATCCCCTTTGTAGCATTCTACCATAAGAGATAGTGAATTGCCAGGGAGCCAAGGGAAATGGTATTCTCTTATTTACCTTTGTTATCTCTAGGGCCTAGAACAGTTCCTGGTGTTCAAGCAGTGATCATTCAGTATGTGACTTGAAGTGTTAGCAGTCAGGTTTTTATTGTTACAGATGCCCATTTTTATCATTGACAATTTCGGGATCCTGGTATCATACACCCTCTGTATGTGATGTCTGCCCTCACTATGGAATTTTTAGAATATCCAGCTTTAACATTTCTGAATTAGGGTTTGAATTGGAGTGAAGGTTAGTGTTCTATTTTATACTCATAAATTTTAATGTTCAGAGAGCATCTTTTCCTTTGTTCCCATGAGGTCAGCAACTCAATGATCTTCAAACAACCCAGATAGTATCTCAAAGGAACAATTGTATTAGCCCACGCCAATGACGGACTAATCTTCTTTAAATACTGCTTTTAACATGTCACCCCTTGAACAAAACTCTTCAATGACTTATCTCTTAATTTTCTACCTTATCAAATCGAAAAGCCTCTATTTAAGAGGATATATAGTATCAATACTATGTACAGAAGATTATATTTGGACTCAGAGAACCTTCACAGCTTTGCTACTCAGCCTTGTCAACAAAAATTAGCACATTGCCTACAATATAGTAGGCATTTAATAAATGCCTTCATATGACTTGATTTGACATTCACTTAATCTCTCTAGGACCTGCATTCCTTGTCTATATGTATGGTGGTTGGGCTAGATGAAATCAAAGTTTCCTTTCTAGTGGTAGATTTCTAATCTAATATTTTCATAAACTCACCCTACCTTGCCTCTCCAGATAGGGTTTCCTATTCCCCCACAAGGCATCCACTGCTCTAAACTGGCTTTCCTGCTCCCTATTCCATGGGTACTACATGGCTCTTCATAAATGTCATGCTTGTGTTCAGGCTATCTACCTTTTGTTGAATTGTTACCTCTTCTCTCCTCTGCCTACCTAAACCTGTCTATCCTTCAAGGTCTAGCCTTAGTCTCATCTCCTAACAAAAGCTTCCCTTGACTTCCTCAGCCCTCATTACTTACCTTGGCTCTGAATCACTAAAGTACTTCCTGTATCATCAATACCTCACAACTCAGGGGAAAATATACATAGTCCTATTCAGTTCTTTTGTGGGGTGATGCCCCACATATTTTGTGACACTTGATGCCCCAATCTATACTCTAAACATACACTGTGATAAAGTGAATAGAGTAATGGACCTTGAAACATGAAGCCTTGAGTTCAAATCTCATGTCTGACAGAATCATTCTAACTGCAGAAAAGGAATTTATGCTCTTTGAGCCTGTTTCCTCATCTGTAAAATGGCAATAATTTTATTTCTTATACATCTCCTTATAAGGTTCATATGAAGTTCAAAATATATAATATGTAAAAAAGCACCTCAGAGTCTTCAAAAAGTGATACAAATATCAGTTGTGATAGATATTGAGAAATAGTTTATTTTGGACAGTGTAGAAATATTTTGATTTATTGGCCTAACTTGGGGGGCCTAATCTGACTGGGGTACTTAATCTGGGACTGTTGACTAACTGGCTATCTGACTGCTATTAAGTTAATATGGGCTGTTTAAAAATTTCCCACACTGCTCCCAAATTGATAAGCAAAAGAATAAGAAGCCTCTTAACTAAATAATCAAAGCAGAGTTTATTTATAAAAAAATTGTAAGAGATAAGGGTTAAAAAATGCAAATTATACAACCTGTCTGCTTTTAATACAATAAGGGCCCTTGGTGCCTCTTGCCTTAAGTTATGTTCCCCTTTCACTGCTCAGCTCCTTTCTTCTAACTCCAAACCCCTTTAACTTTGTCAATCCCCCTGCCTCTAATTTTCCTCTCTGTACTGCCACCACTGAACCTCTGTGTTTCTCTCTCACTGACCTCTGCTTCCATTCTCCTAGTGCTCCAGTGTCCTTTTGTTCTCTCCATCTTCTGGCCTTTCCCAAGCTCCATACATCTGCCTCTTGCTCTAGTCCTTTAGCCTTCTCCTGCATCCTTCTCTGTTCCCTTAATCTTGTCACCCCCCCCTTGCTGTCCAACTCCCAGGAAGATATATATATTTTCCTTCTCTCCACTCAAATTTCAGGGCTTCCTGTGCCCCCACATACACCAAGCTAATCTCCCAGCTTCACCAGGGCTGCGGCTGGGGGGGGTGGGGAATGCTCAAGTATCCTGTGCGTACCCCATGAAGGGCTCCAGGGGCTTGTGCCCACTGCTGTGCACCTAGGGACCTCTACATGGGCTACCTCAGAGGATGGCCAGGACGAGCCTGGGATCTCTCAGATAGATACTCTCACAGTGGAGGGAGCTGGGGATTTCTCCCCCCCCACACACACAGCTGTCTGACCTGGCGTCTCAGCCCATGGGACTTTTTGGCTCAGCTGAAGTGGAAGAAAAACCTGAGGGCCTAAGGCTTTCTAATCTCAGCCCAAAGGTAGGGTCGCCAAATCAAAATAAATTTCCACAACAGAAAATCGGCATTGATGCCAGGAAGCTCAAGTTCAATTAGAATTTTAAACTGTGCCAGTCACTTAAACTCTTGGTACTCCAGGGTACTAAGACTATATTTTGCACAGATTGTGCTCATTTGCCTTCATAGTGCTTTTTCTATATCAGTATAGTATACAAGTTTATTATATCAGTTATGTCACAGATCTAATCCCTTTCACCTATTATCAATATTCTTCTTATTATTACAATTATTTAACTGATAGATTGATTGTACTGAGATCTGAAATACAAACAAGAAAGGAATTTATATAAAAGGCCATCAGGGAAGGGAAAGATCAGGGAAGGCCTTCATGAATGCATTTTTAGTTTTTGTCCTCTCCTGCCCCATCACATGCACTAAATTCACACACACACATACACAGAGTCAGATAGATAAAGATATAGATATGTAGATATATACTATATATGTATATATGCATACAGGCACACACACACATCTATCTATCTATCTATCTCACTCTATATAGATACATTTACATGTATATATTTTGTCAAAGTCATTATTCTTATGTAACCATAACAACTGATAAGAAGCTGCCACATCCAAGATTTTTTTCACTCTGAAAGCCATATTCAACAGAGTAATAAGGTTTAAATGAATCATCATATTGTTTGAATTGTGATTTTAATCCAAAATATTGATTAGTTATTTAATAATAACAATAATAATACTATCACTGGGTATTTGCCTCGTACTCAATTCAAGTTCTCCTGGTCAACCTGCATAAGAAATAATCTAGTGTAGTGATTGGACTTGGAGTCAGATCTGAGCTCAAATCTTGTCTTTGAGTGGGTGACCATGAAAAATTGGCTTATCCACTTTGAAGCTCACTTACCTCATTTGTAAAATTGGAATAGAGAAAATACTTTAGCTATCCTATAAGCATGTGATAAAGCTCCAATAAGGTAAGGACAGCCAGAAGTTATTAACTATCCACCAGTTACAGGAGATTACAATGGCAAAAAAATAAAACAGCCTGTTTCAAGAAGCATATGCTACTTTAGATGTAAAATATATGCAATACACTTTATAAAGATCGCTATTGTTGTTATTATTATTCTTATCCTAATTATTATTCTTATCCTATTATCATAGAGATAAAACAAGTGGCATTGTTACATCCTTATTCTTATTTTAAGTATAAAACAAATTCTTCTCATCTTATTCAAGGGAGTTCCTGAAGAAATGGTGCTGGGTCAAGTCAGGTCACTACCCAGAAATAATTTGTTTACATTTAATGTTCCCTAGGCAGAGCTGGACTAGGTGTTAGAATCTTTTTTTTTTTTTTTTTAGCAGGGCGATAGGGGTTAAGTGACTTGCCCAGGGTCACACAGCTAGTAAGTGTCAAGTGTCTGAGGCCGAATTTGAACTCAGGTACTCCTGAATCCAGGGCGGGTGCTTTATCCACTGCACCAACTAGCTGTCCCTAGGTGTTAGAATCTTAATCTGGAGATATGGACACCTTCCCAATACAATATGATCTCTTAATCATTTGAGAGATGTGTGTCATGGACTCAGCCTTCTGTTGAAGCCAAAAAACCCTTCCTGAGAATAACGTGTACAGTTGTTGTTGTTGCTTGTTAAATAATCAAAGTAAATGCTCAATTTCAGATAGAGTTTAGTAATACTATTATGTCACATGTTTTTCCCATTGAAAGTCATAAACCACTTGAAATCTAGCCATGCATACATGGTCAAGAACCCAAGCATTAGAAGCTTGGATTCCTCTTTGGAAGATATGAACTTCTGAAAACTAGGAATAAAGTTAGCTCACATTTATATAACAGTAATGTTTGCAAAACATAAATTATGGACCATAATTTATGAATTCCCCAAAAGAGCCCTCAGAATTAGATGTTATTTTTAAGCCCAATTTTAAAAGAAGAAATGAAATCTCCATGTGACTAAATGACATGCCCATGGTCACATGGAAAGGGTCTAAAGTAGAATACCACAGTCCAGTTCAGAACTTACTCCCCTAGGATGCTGTGCTTCATCATCTCAATTCCCCCTTCTCCTTACCCCAACCACTTAATTTCCTAGGTACTCTTCTCTGACACACACCAGTTTTAATGTTTCTGACAGGCTGCCTCTGTCACTCATTCTTATGTTTTGGTCTGGTCTTAATTTTTTTTTAACTCAGAATAATAAAGGTGGAGTTCAAGAAGTATGGACAGAATGACCCACAACTTTTGTCTTGACCTGGAGAAGTTTTCTCTCCTAAAGCATTCGTTCTATTTCTTATCTTCCTGTGGAGACACATATGACAGCTTAGCTTGGCTGCTAACTCACAGTCACTTTAGGTTAGCAGGAAAAAAAAATCCTTTCTATCTTGAAATCTATATTCCTATGGCTTGGTAACAAGAAGACAAGATACCATTTCAATAGTGCTTTATAATTTACACAATGCCATCCTGACAACCTTGAGACTTCCAATTATGCTAATAGTAATGACTATTAAATACTTTACTTGGAACATTCCTAAGAGGCACCAACACAGAAATTCAAAGGATCAGTGATTTGTTTAGCACTGGGGAATCTGTATGGGAAATCTATCCACCAGCCTAGATCACTACAATTCTATGATTTAGCAGACAGGTCCTCATTAATTTTCTAAGGTAATAAGAGGTGAAGTGATTTTCTCAGGGTCATATAAAGAGTGACTTAAGTGTCAGAATTTGAATTTGAATCCAGGAACAGCTCAAGCTAAGCACAACATCCTATATCCTCTGCCATACTGTTTTGGCAACAGTTACTATAGATATAAAATACATCTTATTTATCTATTTATTTATTTATGTATTTATTTGTTTGTTTGTTTATTTACATAACACTTCAAGATATACTAAGAACTTTCCTTCCAGAAAATCTGGGAGGTCAGTAGTGCCATTATTTTCTGATGATGAGGAAACATAATCTTAGAGAGTTGACTTGACTTTACCAAGGTGACATGTCTAGGAAGAATTGGAGGTTGGACACAAAGTTTTTCTGACTTCCATCTCATTCCTCCAACTGGAACCCTCTTAATCTGAAGCCTTGGTGAGTTTAAGAGCACAGATGTCCTATGCTGTTTAGCAGAAAAACTGAAAATAGGATGAATATTTTGCAAGATGCTACTTCTCCTGGACTAGCTAGAGACTTTGGGTAGTTGTGCTCATGCCCTTGAGCAATGTTTTTTGCACTTTGGACTAAGAAGGCCATTTAGATCAAGCTTATCATTCATTTTGTAGAACAAGAAACTCCTTCTAGTATCTACTCATTTCTTACTGTATACTATATACTACTATGAGAGGAAATGAACATTGAACTATGACTATATTTTGAGTTAATACTGTCTTAAGATTGCCAACTAGATTCCTATTGTGTAGTGGGGCAGAGAAGACAATACATTAGTGATCTGTGAGTTGCTAGCTATCACAGCATCCCCAAAGAGGTTGATAGCAACCAATTCATAACATGGTTTTGACAGGATTGACTCAAACTGAGGTTAAGTGACTTATCCAGGGTCACACAGCTAGTAAATGTAAAAGGTAGAATATGAAGTGAGATCTAGACATAAAGCTCAACACTTATCCCAATATGATACAACATATTTGAGACTGATGATGTATGTTCTTAATTGTTCAGTTATTTTTCAGTTATGTCCCACACTTTGTGACCCTATTTGGGGTATTCTTGGCAAAGATACTAGAGTGATTTTCCATTTCCTTCTCCAGTTCATGTTACAGATGAGGAAACTGAGGCAAACAGGGATTCGTGAACTTCCCAGAGTCACACAGCTAGTGAGTGTTTGATAAAGGATTTGTACTCAGTTCCTCCTAACTCCAAGCTCAGGTTTCCCACTGATCTGCTTAGCATAGATATTTCTCTAATACAATAATTGGTGGGGAAACTGTTGATCTGTTTAGGTTGTGGTGCCTTCCTAACCCGGGAGTGTATTATAACAATAAAATCCCCAAACTAGTCTCAAATCTTATCTCATTTGAGCCCTGTTACAATCCAAGAATAAAAGTGCTAGTATTGTCCCTATTCCACTAAAAATTACAAATAATAAAAAAAAAAGATACATTATCACCTTTTTTTTTGAAGTTATGCCCTAAGGGCCTCTGGACCTTTCCAAGGGGTTTATAGCTTAACATCTCTCTCTATGTTGCTTCTCCTTATTAGAAAGTAAGCTCCTTAAGAGCAGGGACTGTCTTTCCTGTCTGCCTCTTGAATATACTTTACATAGATTAAGTGCTTTTTTAAATAAACAAACAAAACAAAATGAAAAAAAAAATTCTTTTACAATCAAGAAAACTGAGTCGAAAGAGATCACATGACTTGTCAGGATGACATAAGCAATGAAAGACTTGATGCAAGATTTCAATCTGTGTCTTTCTGGGCTTTATGTACTAGGATAATTCTGAGTGGGTACTTATTCTAGGAGTACCCCAGCATTATGGAATACAATAGTTACCAGAATTTACCTACTAAACCCCATAAGACACCATGGCACCTATAAATAGGGCAGTTAAAGGAAAGCAATAGGGACAAGACCTGTGATCTCAATGTCTTAGGGGCCTCCTAGATTAGGAATCTATGTCTACTAAAAACAGAAAAAATGTACATTTTTTTCTACAAGTTCCAGCCTTAACTAGTTGTCTAGTGCACTTAGTTTAAGTGACTTCCTCAGGGCCCCATACCAATATTTCCCCCAGGTAGTATTTGAATCCAGATCTTTATCATCTCAAGGTGATTTCACTAACCATTATATCACATTTTGATCAAAAATAGATAATAGGGGGCACTTAGGTGGCGCAGTGGATTAAGCAGTGGCCCTAGATTTAGGAGGACCTTAGTTCAAGTTTGGCCTCAGACACTTGACACTTACTAGATGTGTGACCCTGGGCAAGTCACTTAACCCTCATTGCCCTGCAAAAAAAAAAAATAGACAGTAGATGTTGCTACAGGGACAGATACTTAAAGGATTAATAGGACACCCAGAGTATGATCATTTGGCTTAGCTGCTTAGCCAAGTAAATCCAAATATAAATTGAAAGTGGCAGAATGAATGTTAGTGGACTAATACTGACCTCATCATAGTTGGGACCCCTAGGTGGTCCCACATGGAGAACCACCCCCCCCATAGTTAAAAATGAGATAGATTGAATTTCCTCCAAAGCTACCTACTCATTTTGTCACTCAATGGGGAATTCTGAGGGAGTTTGGTTTTTTTGTTTTGTTTTGTTTTTTTGGTTTTTTTTTTAGTGAAAAGATGAAATAGTAGTGCATGTAAACTTTCCTGTCAAGAGATAGAATTTTTGCTCAGCATAATTTCTACTACTTCCTAGGGTTAGCAAAAGGGGAGAAATTACAATTAAAAAGGCAATAATATGAGACAACAGTATGAACACCCACAATTGTCTCCTTCTTCCAAAACAGAGTAACACATCTAATTTACATATTTTTCTTTTTTTTTTTAGATGATGGCACATTTTAAATACTAAAAACACCACTGAGTTGCTATAGGGTCAATCCTAGATCCTTTGTGACTACTGGCTTTTGTGATTCAAATATGGGACCTGTAGGTCAAACCCCAACCCACTGGCAACTTGCTGTTCTGTGATTGTGGTTTGTCCTGGTTTACTTCAGTGCCAGTCCTCAAATCAGCACTTTTCACCAGTCTACAGCTGCAGGCTGATGTGGTGACTCAGCAGTCAGAGCCCCAAGCTTTGTCAGCTCTGGTCCTCCCTCTCTTCCCAGTGGCTCTGGCTCTCAAGGACCTCAGTACAAGCCTTCGATTCCCTAGTGTTTGAAGGTTTAGAATTGGTACTCTCTGGTTTCTTTTACTGATACCCCATGCTGAGGTTCTCATGTGAACAGTTCAGTTTCTTACTGAGGAAGAGATCTGTTCATATGTGTGGTATCTTGAGCCTTAAAGAAGTGAAGCCAGGCTAAAACATCTTCCTAGATTTGGATTGATTTGCTGACTTGAGTGATATGAGAGTGGAAACCCAACAAGCAAATGAGCAAGTATCTGGAAATGAGAATTCTCATTATCTGTCCCAAATCCTAAAACTAAGAAAGAAAAAACCTAAAACAACATTTTGTCCATTCATTCTTTGAGTTCCCTTGTTGTTATTTTCTTCAGGGAATGGGGTGGGGGGATTAAAATGTTCTAGCTCATCTTCTTTCTGGTACTGTGGACACGGTACCTCTCCTGATGTGATGGTGGTCATTTTTTCCCCTTGCACTCTCTGATGGGTAAAACCAGAAATACTCTATACAAAGATATCCATCACCCTGGTGTAGTACAAGTAAGTACAACTAGATCCATGTCCAATTGAAAGTTGTTTTTTCCTTATCTTAACAAGGGCTTTTATTTTTCCTCCTTCTCCCTCTCCTCCTCTTCCTCCCCTTCCTTTTCTTCCTTCTCTTCTTCCTCCACTCTCTCTGTCTCCCTCTCTCTTTCCTCTCATTTTTCTTCCTTCCTTCCTTTTTGATTATTAATAGCTCAAGCAACATTAGCAGATATAGAGATGCATAAAACTTTGCATTGCTGAAGTTGCTTGGGATTTTTGTTAGTTTGTTAGCTTGTACTTCCATACTCTCACTCAAGCCCAAATCCATGATTCTATTTTCAACATGTTCCCAGCACTGATAAAAGTGCTGCCACATCTGGAAGCTCCAATGCTTTTATTTATTAAACATTAATTACTCAAAAGTTAAGATTCTATAGTTTTTATTTCTTAAAGCTGTTGTTGAGAACAATCTAAGCAATTAATGTCTAGGGAGGCTGTAGGTATAAATCTACATACAGTGGGTGATGATCTGTGCAGGGTGAGGCATTGGCCTTCTTCTATAAAGTTCTAATTTGCAAACTTTCAGAACACCATTTTGCCAATGCTTATTCCTGCTGAATGCAGGAATTGTGTCAAAGCAGGTCACCCAACACCGCTAGCAGAGGTTAGAACCTCTTAAACTAAAGGAGCAGGGTTAACATCCCAGGGGTTAAAGATTAATGAAGAACTGACAAATTAAAGGTGTTGATATTGTTGTTTATTCATTTGTAAGGGCAGTCTCTAATGCTTGATGTCACTTTGAGTTTGTTATTGTTTTTGTTGTTTTTGAAATTGAAAGGTCATCTACCTATATGCATCTCTCTCCTGCTCTTCCCCGAAGAGTAAAGTATAATTTTTTTACATTTATATTGACACCCCTCCCCCTCCCCCCCAATATACTCCTTGCTTTTCTGTATCTCTACTACCTTGACTGCCAGAGAAAAGAAAAGCTTTTTGGAGATTCTCTTTAGATGTTTTTCATCCACCCCTCCTCTTTTCAGACACAACTTAAATCAGAATTATTCCTTTCCTGATGAGTTAAGAGCAGCTGAACCCTGTGTGTCATAGCAGAAAATATTGGGATCAGGAAGAGGCACAGTTATTAGGGAAAGCTCTGTAGTCAATTACCTTGTGACAGGTGCTAAGCTTCCCTGCCCCATTCCTACAACTTCTAGAGGAATTATCACTTACACAGAACACAGAGAATACCTCTAACAGCTTCCTTCCTTTTTCCTCCAATAATTCTCCCGTGGTATGGGGTGAAGGGGAGGGGGGAAGAATAAAACAAAACAACATGCTATCTGAAGGCAGCATCACATAGAAAGAAACGATGGTTCATGATAATATCAGAGCATAGCCCTTCCATTAAGTTTGAAATGGCATGTCAGAGACCCCATATTTATCAACAATGATATAGGTAGGCATACAGATATAGACAGAATATTGATGATCAGCATTTCCATTCACCAGCTCTGATGCCTTCATGGACTTTACACGAGTAGAAGATGATGTGTATAAAACCTTATGCACCCAAATCTCAAAAGCTATGAACAATCAGCTCTAGACAAACAGATTGGTTTCCATACATAGGGAGAAACACCTAGGTATGCTTAGTGCTGACGTCTCTTCTGTTTAGTTAACATATCTGTCATCTATTTATACTTGTGTGCCAGCAGTAACTATAGTACAGGATGGATTCATTTCTCTTATATATCAAGCATGTCTATGGAGAAAAGCCAGTCTTCTTGCTAAAATGAGTGGGGAATACTCCAACTTCATCCACCTGGGATCTAAGCATTTCAGTAACATATTTACAGGCAGTTTTCACTTCTTGAGGGAGGCTAAGTGCCGCGAATGCAGAGATAAAAATACCCCTGGCCAGGGGAAATGGGATGTTCTCACAATGAAATGGTATTTTGCTTCAATTAAATAACCTCAGAATGGAAATGGGTAAGCCAGTCTCTGCAAACCCCTTTGGGAGGTGAGAGAATGGGTGGGTAGCGAACCCTGAGAAATTCTAAAGGCATTGAGTTAGCAAGACAGTTTACTCATGTCACCTCGGTGTCTGATGCCACTTGCTTTGACAACCAAGAGGAGACAATTAAAAGCAATTTGTAAATGCACTTCCTTCTTTCTCTTCCACATAGAATTAGGAGATGCTCCAAAATCAGGAAAGCCTCTAGTCTTAATCAGTGCAAACTGCACTCAGAAAGGTTAATGAGATGCAATAGCAAAGAAACTTAAAGCACAAAGAAGAGGTTCAAAATACAAAACAATTTGCACTTGGCTTTCATTTGCTCCAATTAAGAGCAAGCAGCAGTAGCTTTCAGTGTTTTTCATGTTCAGGGCAGCCCAGTACAGATTGAGTATGTAGGGGAAAAGAGGGGATAGGAAAATAAAGAACACTCCCAGTAAGTTGTCATCTCCCCTATCTTGGTTTCATTATTTACCCTCTCACTGGTAGCCTCAACATGTAGACATTTTCCTACCAAAACAACCCCCTACCCACTAATTCCCTTCCAAAAAAGATGAGAGAGGACCAGGGTTAGTTTTCTTCCTCCCCACCCCCCCCAGGCAAGTACCTCCTCCATCCCCATCCCCATTGCATATATTCATAGGTTTCTCCAGAAATGTTAGATCAACAAAAGAGACACAAAAGGGAGGGGGTAGGGTAGCATACGAATGGAAATAATGCTTTTGGCAGGAAAAAGCCCCCCCCCACACACACACACAACATGCCACCCACAGAGTACTCCCAATGTCTTACTCTCCTTAGATATCTTCATAAACTCAATGTAAATCCCCCATAAGTAACCAAAAGCTTAAACATGACAAGAAAACAGGACAGAGGTCTTAGTTCCGTAACTTACCTTCCTTGCTGGTCCCCAAACTTCTCCAAGGAAAATTTAAATGTCTCCAGCTATTACATATTTTTATTTTTTTCTCTTTCCTTCTTTATTTTTTCTTTCTTTCCTTCCTTTTTTTTTTTTTGTTTGAAAAGTCACACGGGAGAAAAACAATTAGTTTTCAGAGATTCCATTGATCTGCTCTTCCAGAAAAATGTACCCAGGAGACGACCCCCAAAAAAGTAAGTCCAAAAACTCATCAAAGGTGATAGCAAAAAGGAGAAAGGAAGTGAGGACAGGTGGAAGCAAAGGGACCAGAAGGTGAGCTTCAGGGGCTTGGGTAATGTTTTCACTCTGTAGAAAGCTCTCACTGTACACTATACCGCTACCTGCTCTCTCTCTCTCTCTCTCTCTCTTTCTCTCTCTCTCCTCTCTTTCTTTTTTCTCTTCTCTTCGTTGCTCCCCTTTCCTCTTTCTGTCCCCAACTCTGAATCTCTCTCTCTCTCTCTCTCTCTCTCTCTCTCTCTCTCTCTCTCTCTCTCTCTCTCTCTCTCTCTCTCTCTCTCATACACACACAGACACACTCACAGGGGGCGCACGCACACACACAGACACACACACAGACACACAAACCACTGTAGTGCAAACTGTCAGAGGTAGCCTCCAATCGTTGCCTTGTGCCGCAGATGGTATGCTTCACTGCTACCTTCTCAGATGGGTGGAGAATCCACAGAGCACCAAGACCAGGGCCCCCACCCCTCCACCCCCTAGACCTAGGTGGATATTCCGGCTCACTCTTTCCCAGCCAGATTAATCACGACAGGAGCAGGTCAGTCACCAGAGGTGTCTCCTTCCAGGGTGCCCGGGATTATGGCAAGGTTATTAATCTTGCTTTGCTGCATCCCCTCACCCCCCTACATTCGGCAGGCTGCATCGAGATGATTGCCAGCACTGTCTCTGTCCCTGTTCCACTGCATTTTGCTCAGCCCTCTGTTGCTGCAAGTGAGACACAGCGGAGGGAAGAATACTAATAAGGTGGTTAGCTACAGACTCATGAAGGCATTCACTGTACAGTAGCATGTATGTATATGTGTTTGTGTATGTGTGTGCATGTCCATCTGTGCATTTGCAGGGAGGGCTATGAATTCATCTACAGTCAGGATCCAAGATGGTTTTCCTCTTGTTTGAAAAGGCTGGATTAATCAGTAGCATCACTCTCTAGGAACATAGTGGGGTAGCAACTGTATTTTACTTGGGGCAAAGAAAGGAGCTGATTTAGGAACCCGGAATCCTGAACTGGCATGGTGAAGGAAAAAAAAAAAGAGGAGGGGGGAGATTCAGGAAAGAAAATTAGCTTTATAAATAGGTTTTGGGAAGACTTGGACAAAATCTGAACATCTTGCTACCCTGGTTGGTCAATGGAAATATAAAACAGTTTCAGAAAAACAGCCCCAGCCTATAAATCTTCAAGCTGGCAACAAGTATCTGAACTTGACTGATAGGTGTGTGGATAAGGGGACTCTTGGTAATAGGAAAAGTTTGTTTATGTATTCCAACTCATATCAGAGTATCCATGCATGGATGGATGTAGATGTGGTCTCGTTTTAATAGAACTGTGGCCCCATACCGAAAAACCTCCTCCTCTGATGTCAAGTTCTACCCACCCCAGCAAATCAGCAGAGAATGTTTAAATGTCAATATTCTGAGAGGCATGACAGGTTGACTTGAGGGGTGTATGGTTTGTTATCCTATCCCCCAGTATGGAGTGAGTTTTGAATTCTCAGCAGGATAATTATATCTCTTTCAGTAGCATGCAGTGAAATAAAGTATTATTCTCATGTGGCAGATGAAGAGTCACTCCATCTCAAATGGACACATGTGGTCTCCTTAAAAATGCAGCCCCTCTTACCTCTGCTTAGTCAGAGCAACATACTGAATTCCTTCAGTCAGTATTCATCAGAGTTATCTAAAGCTTGGGGGTGGTGGGAGAGTATAGGCGGGGGAGGGGATGTTATTTCCCTGTTGTAATTCCAAATTTCCCCAGCAGATGCCACTGCAAAGGATTTAGACAAGTGCTGGATTGTAGATAAAAGAAAAAACAACATCCCCCCACCCCCCCACACATACCCTTGGAAAAGTTAGCAGCCTGCATATAGTAAAATAAATATTCAAAAGTCACTTGAAATTTATAACAGTAAAAGTTAAAAATTATAATGTTAATAATTACAATGTACAATAATTTTAAGTTAAAATCTATATACAATAACATTATAATAAGTTTAAAAGTCTATCAAAAGCTAGCATAAAGAGTCATCCTTGTTATCCAGTTTTAAAACAAAACAATAAATTAATAAGGTTTGCATAAATTATTAAGGTTTGTACCAGTTTGTGTGGGTATAAAATAAAGAGAATCATTCTTCACATAGCAAAATAGAAACATTGTAGTGGATAGGAGGACCTGAGTTCAAATCCAGCCTCAGACACTTAACACTTACCAGCTGTGTGACCCTGGGCAAGTCACTTAACCCCAATTACCTCACCAAAAGAAAAAAAATGAACATTGACCAATCGATCATCTTATTTTTTTTTTCTGAAGGGGGCCAATGTTTTGTTTTAGTTTGTTATCATTATTTGAACTTTTTTTTTTTACTTCATTTGAAATTAATCATTCTCATTGCATCTCCATCCCCTGGAAAGTATATGAAGGTATATTTCTCTCTCATATTGGTCAGTGAAATTTATTTGGAAAATGAAAGAAGCATCATCTAATAAATATCAATGATTTAGAGCTTAAAGCAATACCTTTCAGATCATTTAGCCTACAATCTCCTCTTGCCATTTTA
Organism: Dromiciops gliroides; assembly: GCF_019393635.1. Lineage (NCBI taxonomy): Eukaryota > Metazoa > Chordata > Mammalia > Microbiotheria > Microbiotheriidae > Dromiciops > Dromiciops gliroides. Next base: position 29,088,731 of record NC_057866.1, on the reverse strand, counting down.
TGAGTGAGATAACTAAGAAAACTAAAATGACTTGCCCAAAGTCACACTGATATGACAGGAATTCAATTCTGAAATAACATTCAGAATTTTAATTCTGAAATAACATTCAGAATTTTTTCTACTATACCATGGAAAATGCCAGATTTCAGGAGGTAATTTGATAAAAGTAGGTATATCTTTATGTATGACTATGTCTGTCTATGTCTCCGACTATGTCTGTGTCTATATCTATGTTCATCTGTATTTATATTTATATCTATACCCATATCCATATGGAATTTGCCTACATAACACAATTTATAGGTAGGTGGCTATAGAGATACTATGTATATATGCATATTTCCATACATATATATGTACATAGAGTTACTCTATAGATAGCATCTCTCTTCTATTTATACAATATAGTCCCTCTATATAATATAGTATCTCTATATTATATACAGTATATCTACAGCCACTGGCCTATATACCCTAACATATAAGCAGATTAGATATGGATACAGTTATAAGTGTGTGTGTGTGTGTGTGTGTGTGTGTGTGTATGTAAAATCTCTATAGCCACCTACCTGTAGATTTTGATATATAGGTAAATTAGATATGGATATAAGTATACATATAGATATATTGGCAAGTTAAAGAAAGATATTGTTATAAAATATGAAAATAACATACCTATCTATACCCACCACTCTATGTATCCTGAATAATGTTAACAACCTCAAAATAAAACAAAACAAGAACTGGCCAAAACTCATCAAATTTGCATGTATAATGTGAGATGTGAAGAATCAGACCCATTTTAGCAAAACAAAACTTTGAATACAGGTTTCTCTCCTTTTTTCCTTTTTTCTTTACCCAGATATTAACAATCTCTAGATGACTGAAAGGCTTGACAAATTCTCTAAGCTGCCCTCACCATTATATTTATAATTGCACTGAATATATCATCACCCAGTGTCTGTAAATAAAATGGATATTTGCTTTGAATTTATTTGTTCCATTTTATTGCCCACCAAATAAAATGAATGTAATAATTTCATTGATATTTTAAGGACTGGGATTTCATTCATTCCCCGCCCCCCCCATCCTCCCAGGCAACTGTTTGCATCTTGCTCTTATATGGATAAAAGTAAAAAATAAATATGAAGAATTACATAATACATACATACATACACACATACACATACATACATAATGCATGCAGATGTATGCTTCTAGACTTATTAAGAAAAAGGAAATCTAACTATTTCGGTAAAAGGTAGGTGACTTCCCTGGTATGTAATGATTATAATGACGTACCTGCCTGAGACTTACTGTATAAAAGCTCTGCCATGGGGAGAAAGCTTCTGAGGGCAAGCCATGTGGTCAAGGTCCTTAGCATCAGAAAGTGATGTTTTGCTTGAAGGGGTTCTGTCTCTTTTGGTTTCTGACCTTGCCATGGTGGGTCCGATGATAGGGTCTCTTAGAAATAGTTGGATTTTTACCTTTCTCTCTGATCCTAATGATCTGTAATAAAAACTTAAGCATTTAAATATTCTTGCTAAAGCTTATAATTTATTGGAGACCACTCACTGATTTTAGATAGTTTACCTAGAATTTTCCACCCTTACAGTTAACTATGTGAGTTCATTTGATTCATACATAATACTTAGTGACTATCCTACTATAGCTCACTGCTTCCACACACAGGGCTTCTTTTGAAGTAAGTAGGAATTCTGTGCATGGAAGAATAGATGCATCCTACTCCTGTGTAGTTAAGTTAATTGGTCAGTGGAGTGAAAGCCAATGGATCCCTGAAATTTAAGTTAGAGAAGACTTGGCTCCCTAACTAAAATTCATCAGTTCTAAAATCTGTGTACCTGGGAAGCCTCCTTTTGTAACAATTTACTTCTCCACAAATCTAAGAAACTAAGATTAGAATTACAGAGAAAAGTAGAATGTGCTGGCTTGGAAACTATTGGACTGGCCATCGCTGGAGGAAACTGGATGAGCAACAGTCAAGGACATTGTAAAAGGACTTTTGTTCAGGTGCAAGTTGGAATAGACCCCAAAGTCCTGACCAAATTTGAAATTCTGTGATTCTGTGAAATAACATGATCAAAACCTTCAAGATCACATGGGGCGGGGTTACTTGAAGCAAATGGAGGTGATTAGCCTACAGAAAGGAAGATTTTTGGAGTATATGATTGATGTCTTCAAGAATTTCCAACATCTTTACCTAGGAGAGGGATTAGATATATTTTGCCTGGTAAATAGGACAATGGGAAAAAATTAAAGAGAGACAAATTTAAATAAACTAGAAGGTAACATTTCCTAAGAATAAGAGCTAATCATCAGTGAAGCTGGGAAAGTGTGAGGCACTGTGAATAGACTGTCAGACCTGGAATCATGAAGATTATCTTCCTGAGTTCAAATCTAGCTTGAGACATTTACTAGTTGTGTGACCCTGGGCAACCCATTTAAATCATTTTGCCGCAGTTTCCCTATATGCAAAATGAGTTGGAAAAGGAAAAGAAAGTGGCAAATCCCTCTAGTATCTGCCAAGAAAATCCCACATAGATTCATGAAGAGCTGAACATGACTAAAAGAAGTTAGAAACATCAATGGAACAAGAAGCATTAGGAGGTATACTGACATTGGAAGCCTTTAAGCCAAGAACGGATGACTGCTTTTCATGTATGCAGTAGAGGTATTTGTTATTCAGGTATAGGTTGGATTATGTAAGTAGTTCTTAAATTTGGCTTCAAAGACACCTCCCCATTAAGAAATCCATGGAAATATTTCAAGAGGTCTATGAACATGTAAGGAGGAAAAGAAACTGAGAGAATGAGTGATGTATTAATGTATACGTGTATTTATGTATATGTATATATATATATGTATACATACATAGAGAATATACATGAATGTTATGTATGTATATACACAGAGACATTTTATATATGTGTATATATAAAACACTATATATGTATATATATATACATTTTATATATATACATAGGTGAACATGGAAGAAAAACAGAAAATAAATTGTGTATATATACATATGTATATATGTGTACATACATACATAAACATGCATATGTACACACAACAGATTAAGGTCCCCTGAATTATATAGTTGTTCAACTCCTGTCAACTCTGAGATCCTGTATTACTTTGATACAATCTGCCTCATAGTATTGTTTATGGAATCATAACACTGCAGATTTTAAGCTATAAAGAACATTTAGTATCAGCTAGTCCAACGCTATCCTTTTATAGATTAAAAAAACTTAGGACCAGAGACAGTTAGTGACTTATGTAATGTCACACAGCAGATAAATGCCAAAATAGAATTTAAACTGAGGCATTTTGAGCCTAAATCCAATGAACTTTCCACTGTACTTCAAAAGATAAAAGCATGCTTAATCCTTAAAGAGCTATAGAAATATGGATAATTAAACGAATCAGAAATCAAGGTCTCTGTTCACGTTCCAGCTCGGTGATAGACCTTTCATGGAACCTTTTATAAGTTAAACAATCTTTCTTTATAATTCAGCTTGTCTGGCTATAAAATGAATACACAGATACTAATGAGCCACTAAGTAGTGGATAGCTACGATCTCCAAAATGCTTTCTTCAATGAAATTATGACAAAAATTTAGTCATTGGAGGCAGCTACATAAATTCCAAATCTGGATCCTCAGACATAAGCAACAGTAAAGATCTCTTAACCTTTGCCAATTAGAATAGGTGTTAAGAAAATAGGTGAATGGGAAAATAGGACAGACAGACATAATCCCAGTTTAATAACCAAAGTGGGGCAGAAAAACTTAGAGGAGATACTTGACCTACTAGACAGATAATGGTCAGTTTCTCAAGCTCATATCTCCACCTTTAGTGAAAGGCCCTGTAGATAGGAAATCAAGCAACCCAGATAGTACATGGAGTTGACCCCAGATACCCGAGGAGATACCATGCCTGTTTGGAATGGCCATGTTGGCTCACAGTGAGAGAGAGTTTGCAAAGAATCCCTCTGCCTTATTCACCCAAACTAAAAAAAAAAAAAACATAGACTGGAGTATCTTCTTTCCTTCCTTCTCTCCTCTCTCATTTTTCAATTAAGGAGAAGCAAATCTTCTTGAAAAATTTTAACATATCTTTTCTCCATCTTCCTCTTAAATGTATTCCTTAATTTCTCTTTTCACTTGTGATTTAAAAAAAAAATAGGCCAACCCAAATTATTGTTGTAGTGATTTTTTTCCAGCCAGAGAAAAGAATCATAGGAGAAAGTCATTCCCTTAAAGCAATTCAGACAGAGTATTAAGATCAGTATTAAACTGTACTATGCATGGAAGAAAAAATCCTAAAATTAAGATATGCATAGTTTAAAATTCTGAGCTAATAATAAACCTAGGCTAAGAGTTCAAAATGTGAGCATTATCCTTTATTCCCCCCTTTCATGGAAGATAGTTGATTCCCTGGTTTAAAAGACATGTGTCTTTGAAGAGAGGTCAATGGGTTGGGTATAATGGGAACACTACATTTCTACTGGTGATGGAAATGTTAGGAAGGCACTATCCATGTCAAAGGAAAGGGAGAAATTTGTTCTACTATGACCAGACAGGTCTTCTGGTTCAGGGAATGATTGATAGCTTACAATGACTTGGTTGCCAGTCACATCTGGTAGTGTCCCTGATGCCTTCTCTTAAAGATAAGATTCTTAAGGCCATAAATTTGGTCTTTGTGAACTCAGTGCTCCATCCACTTGATTGAAAGGTAATTGCACTTCCATGGATCGATCTGAACCTATGAATTGGAAGATACAGGGAAGCATCTCAGTCCAACGGGATTTCAATTCATGGTACAGTAGATAGAGCACTGGTTCAGGAGTCAGATGACCTTGGTTCAAATTCTACCTCTGATACTACCTGAATGACCTTCAAAAAGTCATATGACCCCTATTGGTGTCAGTTACTTCAATATTAAAATGATAAAATTTCAGTAGATGGATTTCAAGGGTACTTCTAGTTCTGCATCTAACTTCTCTCAACCCTAAAATTTCATACTAATAAAAACTGTAGGGGACATGGAGAAGACACATGGTATCTATAACTGAGTATATAATTGATGATGCTCTGTATACAATAAGCAAAAGACATTATTAAAAATATACATGAAAGGACAGTTATGGAAAAAGAGACATGATATATGCATAGCTTGTATGTTGCATTCTATCCAATGGAATATCAAAATAACCAGGGAAAGGCACCTAGCATGTTGTGTCAGTCCACTACGTAAGATATATAGATTTAGAAAACATGAGAGGGAATGCACTGAAGCACTGTTGGTCAGTGGAAATCATAGATTCATCAAAATAATATCAAAATAATCATCAAAATAATAATCATGAGAATGATGATAATATTTGTAAATAGTGCTTTAATTTTGCAAAGTTTTTTTACAATTATTTTGGTTTTTTCTATGTAGCTATCTTGGGTAGATGCTATTATTATCTCCATTTGTTCATGAGGACACTAAGACAAATGGAATCTTAATGACTTTCCTACGGTCACACAGATAGTAAGTATCTGAAATGAGATTTAACCTGAAGTCTTCCTGACTCCAGGTACTGTGCTGTATTCTATGAGTTACCTTTATATTGATAAATGATCTTATATTTCAATATCTTGGATACTTGAATAACCTGGAAATTTTATGTCTGGATTATGTCTTCCAAAGTTGCACGTGATTATGTTTTTTTGTTTGTTTCCTGAATACCCCTTCTCTCTCTCTGTTTCTGTCTCTCTCTGTTTCTGTCTCCCTCTGTGTGTGCATGTGCGTGTGCTTGTGTGTGTGTGTGTGTGTGTCTCTGGCAGGTGAAAGATGAAATGGCTAAGTAAACAAAGGTTCTGGTTTCCCCAAAATATTAAATTATTAATCAAAGTTTGTCAATTGCATAACAAATCATGACCAGTCACCTTCTTCAGTTTTGGCACTGGACCCCAAATACAAATGGAGACAGATTTTTTATGCATTAGGACAATTAATCAAATGAGGCAAATTAACTAAAAGAAAAAAAGTAACTAGGGTACAACATTAGGTAATCCTATTTCTAATTGGAGGAAATATTATGGACTTTCCAAGTTGGAAGGGGTAGAGCAAACAGATGCAATTCCCTGAAACCAGAAAAACAGTCGTCCCATTCTCTCCAAGTATCTGTATTCAATCAAAAGAGCATGGGGACAATAACTGATTGACCACTATAGGGGCAGTTTTTAGACAAGACATATGGGGCGGGGTGGGGGGCAGCTAGATGGTGCAGTGGATAAAGTGCCGGCCCTGGATTCAGGAGGACCTGAGTTCAAATCCGGCCTCAGACACTTAACACTTGCTAGCTGTGTAACCCTGGGCAAGTCACTCAACCCCAATTGCCTCACAAAAAAAAAAAAGACATGTGGGATTGTTTCAGGTGTATAATTGTCAGAAATGTCCTTCCATCTATTTTCACATCTGACTGGGTTTCTGTTCAGCATAATCAAGGTCCTTAGTTAGGCATCTCTGAGTGCAGGTAGAAGTGGTCTAGCTTCCCATTCACACAGGACTAAGTTTTAAAAGAAATCAATATAATTTTCTTGCAATGGAATAAAGTTTTGTCATAGAAAAGAAACTGCACTAGACTCATAGTTGAATAGAAAGGGACCTGAGCTAGCTCCAGAACTGAGTTCACAAGATGGAGTCAATGTGGTTCACTGAACTCCTACTACCAGTTGTTTTGGTTCTCCAAACCTGAAACTTTAGAGAATGTTAGTTGCTGCTTCTTTCTTTGCTTAAATAGAGTCTAACTATAAAATGAACCCTTCTGTCCTTTTAAATTTATAAGAAGGGTGCTTTAAAATGGGGAGATAATTTCACTCTCTTTACAATTATCAATGTAAATTTATATGTGAAATTCTTAATCCAGTATTGAGAACTTATTACTAAAACTTACTCAAAGCCTGAAGGTCCATTCTATTCATATTTGGAAGTCAATCATACACATATGTATATTGCTCTTAAAGAAAACAGTCTAATCCTGTTGGTTTCTCAAAATTTATTTTTCCATCTAATTAGAAAATGTTGGCCTTATATCTTTGTCTTGTTATTTTGTCTATTCCTCCTTTAGAAGGATACCATCCCTATGTTTTAGTCTGACCTAAAATACAATTAAAATTGTAATTGTTTTTCATACTTGCATACTTGCCCTGGGAATAGAGTAGGATTATCATTCAGTCTCCTGGTCATAACTCAAAGGCAGACAGGGTTTTGTGTTTGCTGTAGTGCTGTGAAAAGTCTAACAGGGCATATACCTTGTAGTCTAGTTCGTCCCTCTCTCTCTCTCTCTCTCTCTCTCTCTCTCTCACTCTCTCTCTCTATCTCTCTCTCTCTCGCTCTATCTATCTCACTATCTCTCTATCTCTCTTTCTCTCTCTCCTCTTTTCTTATTACTTTGTGATTCCAGAAAGACTTCACAGAATTGGTCACATCTGAGCTGAGTCTTGAAGGAAGACAGTATTGAGAGAAGCAGACAAGAGTATGAATTGACCATTCCTGCTTCACCTGGAGGACAGCTTGAGTGAAAGCATGCAGGTTAGAAAAAGGCAAGTGAATTAGTAAATTTTGGGGAATAAGAAATAGATCAGTTTTCTGGAAGAAAGAATTAAGGGGTAGAAATGATATGTAATCAATTCAAAAAGATATATTTGATCCAGATTCTAAGAAGGTATTAAATGTTAAATCAGATGTTTAGATTTTATTCTAGAAACAATAGAAAGATGGAGTGTTACCTATAGTATAATAGTGTAGACATAAATGCTCTAGAAAGATTACTTTTGCTGTAGTGTAGATGATAAATTTTAGAGGGGAGAGACTGATGGAGGAATACCGATTAAATTGTTATTGTTACAGTACTCTAGATGAGAGGTTATGAGCCCTGGTAAAAATGTGAGTGAATAAAAAAATACAAGAAAAACGTACAAGAAATATCAGGAAAGTAGAACCAAAAGGACCAGGTAATTGATTGAAAATGGTAAAAACATAGTCTTGTGAGTAAAAAATTCATAATCACAGATGACTATTCTATATTTTCTCAATTTGCTTATGGTATCATCCTTTATGTGTAAATTATGTACCCATTTTTACCTTATATTAGAATATGATATATTAATATATAGTTTATATTAGTATATAGTTTCTGCCATATTGTTTACTAGTTTTCCCAGCAGTTTTTGTCAAATAATAAGTTTTTGTTCCAAAAGCCTGAATCCTTGGGTTTCTCACAAACTAGATTGCTATAGTAATTTACCATAGTCTAAATTTTATTGATTCTATTCCACTTATACACTTCTCTATTTCTTAGCCAGTACCTGATTGTTTGGATATTTACTGCTTTATAATATAGTTTGAGATATGGTACTGCTAGACCACCTTCTTTTGTATTTTTTTCATCGATTCCCATGACATCCTTGAGATTTTGTTTTTTCCAGATGACATTGTTATTATTTTTCTAGCACTGTAAAATTTTTTGTAGTATCACTGGTACAGCATTAATAAATAAACAGTTATGATAGTCATTTTTATTATATTGACTCAGCCTACCCATGAACAATTAATATTTTCCAATTATTTAGATATGTCTTTATTTGCGTGAAATGTTTTGTAATTCTGGTCAAATAGTTCCTGTGTTTGTCTTAGCAAGTAGACTCCCAAGTTTTTGATTTAGGGGAAGAGGAATAATTTAGTACAAAAGCAGATATAGAGAATAAAATAAAAACATAAAATAGGCCATTTTGATTATATAAAATTAAAAAAATATATTTTACACCAACACAACTAATGTAACCAAGATCACAAGGGAAGAAGAAAACTGGGAAGGTATTTTTGAAACAAATATCTCTGATAAAGGCTTCATTTCTCAAATATTTAGAGAATGGAGTCAAATTTATACAAATACAAGTCATTCCCCAATTGATAAATGGTCAAATGATATGAACAGGAAGTTTTCAGACAAAGAAATCAAAGCTATCTATAATCATATGAAAACTGCTATAGGTTACTATTGGTCAGAAAAATGCAAACTAAAACAACTCTGAGGTATCACCTCATACCTATGAAAGTGTCAGATATAACCAAAACAGAAAATATTGGATCTTGGAGGACATGTGGGAAATCTGGTATGCTAATCCACTGTTAAAAATGTGAAAAGTTCCAACCATTCTGGAGAGCAATATAGAAATCTTCCCAAAGGGATATAGAAATGTGCATACCCTTTTATCCAGTTATACCACTGCTAGGTTTATATCCCAAAGGCATCCTCCCAAAGAGAAAAAGACCTCTTTGTACGAAAATATTTAGAGTAGCTCTTTTTTGTGCTGGCTAAGAATTGGAAATCAAAGTAATGCCCATCAATTGGGGAAAGGCTAAAGAAACTGTGGTATATAATGATGATGGAATATTATTGCGCTATAAGAAATGACAAGCAGGATGATTTCAGAAAGGACTGTAAAGACTTGTTAGAACTGATGAATAGTGAAGTGAGGAGAACCAATAGAACATTGTGCACAGAGATAGCAATACTGTTTGATGAAGAACTGTGAATGACAACTATTCTCAACAGTACAATTATCCAAGACAATCCCAAAGGACTATTGATAAAACATACTATCATCCTCCAAAGAAAGAATTGATCTTGATTGAACACAGAATGAAGCAAGATATTTTTCACTTCCTTTATTTTTTTCTTTTATTCAAGTTTTCTTGGACAAAATGTCTAATATGGTAATGTTTTACGTAATCATACATGTATAACCTATATCTGATTGCTTTCCACCTCAGGGAGGGGGCAGGGGAGGGAGGGAAGGAGGTATAAAATTGGAACGCAAAACTATAAATCAAAATGTTCATTACTTAAAGAAAATCAAGGATGACTCTGTGATTACAAATTCAAATGACTGGGATTCCCCAGCCATTATTTTATTCAAGGTGTTTGCCAGACCTGGAGTATTCTCCTGCCTCATCTTTGTTTCTTTAATTGCATATCTTCTTCAAGGTCAGGCTTTAAACTTTGAAGAGAAGATAATTTGAAGCAAGAGTAGGTTTAGGGGGTTATAGGCATAGAGGTGAAGGAGGTGAAGAGTCAGAAATCAAGTAATTCAATACCTCATTATTATCATGAAGAAAATGAAACAGTAAAGCGAATGTACCTGTTCAAGGTCACACATTTAATAAGGATCAAAGCCACTACTTAAATAAATGTTGTTTAATTTGAAATCCAACATTCTTACTACAATACCAGACAATGAATTACATTTTGCAAATACTGAGCTTAATGTGCCTATAGGTCATTCAGGGTGTGATATCTACCTGGCCAATTGACAAGGAATGAACTGTAATTCTCATAACACATGCACAGATAAGGAACTCCAAGGTAAATGGAAGAGGGAGAGAACTAAAGGATAGAGAGATTTTGAAAGTCTCTCCATAGAAAGTGACATATAATTTGAACACTGAAGGGAACTAAGCCTTCTAAGAGGTGAGGTTGAGGAGAGTTTTATTCCAGGCATGGAAAAGAGTCCTTGGAAAAAATCACAGAAATTAGAGACAGAACGCTTATATATATATATATATATATATATATATATATATATATATATATATATATATATATATATATATATATATATATATACACATACACACACATACATGTATATATGTATATGTATATATATATATATACATACACACATACATGTATATATGTATATGTATATATATTCATTTACAGAAGGAGAGAGAAAGGATAGAGATGTATAGATGTATATAGATGTTTGTATATGTATAGATGTATGTGTTTATATATACATATATACATGTGTCTATATATGTATATATGGGGCTAGTAATTATCTGTAAGACTCCTTTTTTGTAATAAACATTTTTGTTAAGAAAGAAGTCTCTCCTCTGTTTTTTGGACTATCCATTGTGCCCCAAAGAAGGATGTTATCTTTAATTGGGCAATGGGTTACCCTTAGTATATTTAGCTTAAGATAAATATTTCATTAGGAGAAGAAAATTCAATCTAACTAAATTAAAGCAGAGAAGAGGGGGCAGCTAGGTGGCACAGTGGTTAAAGCACTGGCCCTAGATCCAGGAAGACCTGAGTTCAAATCCAACCTCAGACACTTGATACTTACTAGCTGTGTGACGCTGGGCAAGTCACTGAACACTCATTGCCCAACAAAAACCAAAAAAAACCCCAAAAACCCAACAAACAAAAATAAAAAAAACACAGAAGAGAAAGCATGTCTATATAGGAGCATCACCAGACATGGGATCCAGATACCTGGGTTGCAATGCTTGGTCCAGGACTCACAAGTTATGTGAGCCTGGGCATGTTACATTCCCTTCCCAAGCCTCAGTTTCCTGATTTAGATATCTTAAGGGGTGAAACGAGACACCCTCTAAAATCTATTCCTTTGATTTGTGAAATGAAATCATCTCTAAGGTTCCTTCTATTTCTAATATTTTACTATCTTTGGGTAATAGAGAGGCACATGGTGGGTTTGAACAGGCTACAACACATGCCAAATACAAAACCTGATCTTAGCCTCAAGAATCTAAGAAATGGTGAATTTAAAAGAGTTGGGATTAATGCTGTTATCAAAAAAGTACATGATAGAAAAAGAAAATGGATGTGCTATATGACAAGGGCGAAGAAAAGTAGAGCTTATGTGAACCATGGGCACCCCCAAGCTCTCAAGAGCACATGGCATACTTCTTCTTCTGGCACATTGGGTGCCCTCCCTCAGGAGCACCTATGGGAGGATGTGAACAAGTTGTTTAGGCTTAGATAATTTATAGTTTACAATACTGGAAATATGTCTTGCATCAATGACCTGATAGATTAATATGAATGGTGTAGTTACTTTCTAATTAATTGAACTTTCCATAATTTTGTGATATTGCATTCATATACTAGATAAGGCATTCATTGTATTTTTTTTGTGGGGCAATGAGGGTTAAGTGACTTGCCTAGGGTCACTCAGCTAGTAAGTGTCAAGTTTCAGGCCAAATTTGAGCTCAGGTTCTCCTGAATCCAGGGACAGGGCTTTATCCATTACACCACCTATTTGCCCCTTCCCCCAGTCATTATATTATTAAAAAGGGAGGAAGAGTAATGATTTAGTAGTAAGTCTAAGTTTTTAGCAAAGACACATTCAGGAGTATATATGCATTCATTGTCTAATCCTCCTTTCTTTTGTCACCAGTCCATCTCTTTCCTCCTTTTTTTCCACTCCAGTTTCTAAGGTTATGCTGCATTTTACCTGCTGTAATAAAGAAAGAGAAGACAAAGGAAGGGACTAAATCATAAGTACCTGCAACCAGAATCCAGCAGGGACTGTAGCTTTTGAAAAGCTATTTCTAACTTCTAAGAACAAGGAATATCAATGGAGGGCAACCTTTACCTAGACGTTAGCATGAACAACTTTCAAGATTCTACTGCAGGCTTACTGTGTCCTGCAGACAACACACCCAGGAGAAAAGAAAGACAGAAATCTGTGAAGTAACTAAGCTCTGGGAAAGCTGATAATGGTTTCCTTTTAGAGTTCTGCTTCTCTGTTAATAGGCTAAATCTGCCTGTCATTTTGGAGGAGAAAAATGCATGTCTACTAATGATTTATCTCAGAGTTTGAAGAGATGTTTCAGGAAATGGTTTGCTCTCACACAAGGAGATTGAAGTACACCTACATGCACACCCACCTACATAAGCACAACCTCATTCTTCATATATTAAAATGAAACTCCCCAACCCCCTTCCCTGGAAAAAAATTCAAAGCTCTTCCATATTCACACCGACAGAAACAAACATTATTCTGGACACAAAGAGAGATTTCTTGGACAAGATGTGGGGTAAACAATATTGCAGCACATTTAAAAAAAAGATTTCAAAGTGGAGAAAACCAGAGTTGTCCAGATGATTATTTTATGGTTTGAGGTAAGCTTCAAAAGAAGGCTCTAATGAAGTGTTCTAGAGATCCCAAACTACTTTGTATTCATTTGTTCACATTTTGCATATGAGAGAATGTTGCATAATAAATAGAGACCTAGACTTGAAGCCAGGAAAACTTGGGTTTGGGTTCTAGTCCTGCCCCTGACACAGACTGTGTGAGTATGATCCCAGGAAACCTTTTCAATGTTCTATTCACTAGCCCACACTTTCTAAATTACGGAGTTGCCAAACTGCATTTATGGGGGGGGGGTTATTACTTAGGCAAATAATAAGAGAAATGCAAATCAACAAAACCCTGCACTTTCACCTCACACCTGGCAAATTGGCAATGATCATAAAAGATGAGAAGAGTTAAAAATGGAGGCATTGTGGAAAGACACATTATATGTTTTGCATGACTTCACATGCATAATGAGTATTATGCTGCTTGCTTTTTCAGTGGGGAGGGGAAGGGATGAGCAGAAGGAGAAAATATGAAACTCAACATTTTAAAATAAGAATGTTAAGATAGAAATTAGTGAAATGTCAGTTGAGTTGTATATTAGTACAACTATTCTGGAAATCAATTTGGACTTATGCAAATAAAGTCATTAATATATCCCTAACCTTTGACCAGAGATTCTACAACTAGTTCAAGGAGATGGCTGACAAAATCAGACTCCGTTATATGGTGAAATATTAATCCCATTATTTTTAAAAGTACATATGCTGTAGTTAGAGGTTTTTGGTAAATAAGGATTCTTGTTGGTTCCATTATAGATAATATTCTCCTTCAGTTATCTTCATCTCTTAGGTCCTTTCTAACTTTAACTATTCAGTGATTTTATTATCACTAGAATCAAAGGAATTCTCCTAACATCATTCTCCCCATCAGTATCCTAATGAAAGACCCACATTGAGAGTTGTAATTATTCAAAGTCTAATTTCCACCCCTTTAAAGATGGGACACTCATTTTTGTTGGCAATGCCTATGCCTTTGTGATCTCCTTTTACCTCCAAGGATGGGAGTGAGAGAATATTTAGATTCAACAGTGAAATCTCTTTCACTTATCTCTTTCTGCCCCAAGAACTAGTAATACTTTATTAAGGGGAAAAGTGATATTCTTCAGAATCAATAAAAATGAATAAGAGAGATGCAAGAGACCTTATTGTAGAAGATATAACATTAGATATGGAGGAAACCTGAACAAAGAAGATAGGATGCTATAGGTGCTTCATCATTTCTGTAAAGGATATCCAAACTGAATTGTCCCTTAGAACATAGTATGTTAAAAAATGGATAGAACCTTGGAACATGGAACATAAAATGCTACAGTTGGAAGGGACCACAAAACATAAAACAAAGAATGTTAGAACAAGAATAAATATTAGGATATAAAATATGGGGTTACAAAATAACATTAGAACAGTATGTAAAACAGTAATCTGGAAGAAACCTTAGAATTTTTTATTCTTTATTTTGTAAATGAAGACATTAAGACCAAATAAGGGAACTATCAAGAAGCACAAAGCTAAAAATTAAACCAGATTTCAAGTGAGTAAGGGGTGTGATCTAGGTTATAAAATGTGGCCTTAAACATTTTTTCATAATTATTAATGCAGGGCTTATAGAAAGAATGGGTTACATGAAAGCACTGCAGTATGCCCATGTATGCCTCATATTTTTAAATATCAATTTTGGATCTGGGTCATAATATCACTATACTATTTGCCCCCTGCTTAGTTTGGTAATATCTGCATCTTCCCTCATAGATGTTTTCTCCAGATAATTGACTGTCTTAATATCAGTGGCAATACTGGATTAGGTACCAAATTTCTATATGATATTCATCAAGGCATCTAACCTCCATATCATAATATATTTTTCTTCTGTGAAGTGGGTGGTTATAAGGACCAAATATGAGAATGGAAATAAAATCACTCTGAATGACATAAACTACTATATGACATCAGGAATATTATTAATATTCTTATTATTCCAATAAAATCAATCTTGTGTATTCTTCCAGATCTCCCTTTTGTTAGAAGTAGATCATTACTGAGCTTTCTTTTGAAGTTCATTCATTTGCACAAAATACAACCATGATGGATATTTTAAGGGGAAGTTCTACATAATCTCATTAAGCCTGGACATAACCAGGAAATGGGATATGTCTAGGGAAAGGGTCAAAAACATTTTTCTAAATATTATTGAAGGATCCTGTATCAATGGTTGAAAGGTTACTCAAAGACTACCTATCCTAACCATAATTTTTCAGGTAATAAAACTGGGGACCATTATTAAGTGGCTAGAAGTAGAATTTGAACCTAAATTTGCTCTAGAGCTACGACTATGCATTATTGTGAAATGTCAATTTCTTTCCTTTTTTAAGATTTGTTTTTGTTTTGTAACTTTTTATGGTCTTCTTAGTAGAAAGGAACTTTTAAACATACAATTAATAGTGTTAAACTTGGGGCAGCTAGGGGCACAGTGGATAGAGCACCAGCCCTGGATTCAGGAGGACCTGAGTTCAAATCCGGCCTCAGACACTTAACAAGTACTAGTTGTGTGACCCTGGGCAAGTCACTTAACCCCAATTGCCTCACCAAAAAAAAATAGTGTTAAACTTTAGGGGGGATATTAGATTTCTTGACCTGTTATTTCATTGTTGTAGGCTATGGCCTCCTGCTGTAGATACTACTTCCATCCATAGATACTGACAACTATTCTCCAATTTAAGTCTAACAGAGTTGTCTGTATCATTGATATTATAACAAGTATGTTTCAGCAGCAGACTTTGAACCCAGGTTTTCCTGTTTCAAAGATGGTCTCTAGCCACTATGCATCTCTGCTGCTCAGTTAACATTTGACATTATTAGCAAGAAATAATAGTGGTATCCTCAGCAGTGATTTTCATCTGGAATTGAAGAATGTTTCTACACAAAATCAGGTGAATCTAGTGGGACCAAAATGTTTCATCCACTCAATTTATGATGACTCATCTCTATAGCTACACAATCTACTCTGATACCAGATTTCTTGTCCTAATCCTTATGTGTGATAGAGGCAAATTACACTTTGGAGGCAGAATGACCATTATTTTCTTTGTTTTCTTAATATGTATCTAATTTGAGCATGCTTGGGTTCATCTGAATTATTCTAGAGCTTTGCCTTCTCCTCAGTGGAAAAGGAGAGTCAATTTTCCAAAGGCTAGCAAGATGTTGTGTTATTAGCCACAAACCCCCATAGTTCACTTAATAACCATGATAATTATTCATATTAATTACAAATACTAATATCACTAATGCTTCATTATTGCATGGGGTTCACTTTGGGTTCTTGAGGCTATGTCAGAGAACTCCAAGTGCATTTAATAAAATGGAGAGGTTTCCCTTCTATGGTGGGTCTGATCATATTCTGTCTGAGGTAAAACCTGTATACATTGTGTCAGTATTAGCAAATGACTTGGTATGGTCCAGTTAGTAGCAATTTGATGTCACATGAAGAGAAATACAGTTCCAAAACAGAGAGAAGTAGAGGTATTGTTGAGTTTGCCCTGATCAAAACATATCTAGAGTACTATGTTCTGGGTATCCAGAGAAGAGAGAACAAAAGGATAATGAGCATGGGGCCAAAATGGAAAGGGTTGTAAAGAATTAATTGTTATTTGAGGTTTTTATGCCTCAGTGTGCACTGGCCTGGGGCTCTGCAAATAGCATGGTGCTCCACTCACTGGTTGTAGCCGTTGCCATGGTGCTGGCACCTCATGTCATCACCACTCACCAATACCTCCATGGGCCTGGCAAAATTATAATGACTAGAAGCCTAGTGAGGGCAGTCATGTGACTGTCAGAGCAGCCAGACAATTGGTTGTGGGCTGTGTGGGGTTTCAGGGAATGGGGAGAAGTTGCCATTCTAGTTGGAAACTGGAAGGTTACAGAAGCAGGGCTGTTTATTCTCAGCCGATTCCTGGTCAGTGGTATTTTTTCAGGTTGTACAATTTCCCTTTCCCCATTTTATTTCCTTTCTCTTGATCCTACTGATCCTGTCTGTGTCTTTTTTTAAGTTCGTTCTTATTAAAATAAATCTTGTTCTGTTATGAGGGAGGCTGCCGATTTCCTTCCTTGCCCCAATACTGCGGCGAGCTACTTAGCTAACACTCCCCAATTAAAAATTGGTGCCCACAGGGTAGAAGGATTTGGGGATATTTAGATAAAGAAAAAGGAAGAGAAAGAGAATAAGAAATCATGAGAATATATCTGCTTCTTGTATTTGAAAAACTCTCATGAAGTAAAGAGAGCAGGATTATTCACTTTAGCTTCAGGGATGGGGACAGGGCATGATAGACATTGCAGAGAGGTAGATTTTGTTTTAATGTTTAGGGGAAAAAACAAAGCAAGAAATTTTGTGATAATTAAAGATATCCAGAAATAGACTGGGTTTCCTCAAGAAGTCGTGGGTTCCTCTTGCCAGATAGTCACCTTCCCATTCAATCTTTTTTGTTTTTTTTTGTTTTATTTTTGTTTGTTTTTTTGCAGGGTAATGAGGGTTAAGTGACTTGCCCAGGGTCACACAGCTATTGTGTCAAATGTCTGAGGCCAGATTTGAACTCAGGACCTCCTGAATCCAGGGCCGGTGCTTTATCCACTGTGCCACCTAGCTGCCCCCCATTCATTCTTTTAATGGTTCAACAAACAGTGAATGAAAACAGAGAATAGGCATGCATCCCAGTATCACAACTGATATTTCCTGTCCTTGGCCACAAATTTCTCTAGTTATCTGGGGTTCCATTATCTATATTCCTTTCTTCTCTTCTGCAACACAACATAAAATTAAATTTTTAGATATTAAAGGCCCTTTGGACTGTTGCTTAAGTTTGAGAAAGGCATATTTGGGGCTGGATATAATTAATGAATCAATAAGCATGATTAAGTGTCTACTACTTTGCTAAGTTCTGGGAATACAAAAAGAGGAAAATGACAGTCCCTACTCTCAAAAAGCTTACAATCTAATGGGAGAGACAACACATAAATATATAAAATGTAAACCAAAAATAGGATAAATAGGAGATAATTAAGTGAGGAAAGGCATTAGAATTAAGACCGCTTGAGAGAGGGATTTTAGATGAGACTTAAAGGAAGCCAGGGAGGTCCGTAGATGGAGAGGAGGATGGAGAGAATTGCAAGCATAGAAGACAACCAGAGAGAATGTCTGAAGATGAGAGGCGATGTGCCTTTTTTTGGACCTCCAGGAAGCTAATATTGCCGGATCAAAGAATACATTTCAGAGTTGTAAAGTATAAAAAAAATCAGAAAAGTAGGAAGGGACTGGATAATAAAGGACATTGAATGACAGAGTATTTTGCATTTGAATGGAGAATGATTTCACATGGAAGAGACTTGAGGCAACCAGACCCACCAGAAAGCTATTGTATTAGCCTAGACTCGCAGTGATGAAGGCCTTTACTAGAATGGTCAGAGGAGGGTAGGAGGCGATTTGGGAGATGTGGAAATGGTGAACTTGACAGACTAGAGAAGAGATTGGATATAGGGAAAGTGAGGGATGGTGAAGAATCTAGGGTGATCCTGAGCTTTCGAGCATGAGCAACTAGGAGGATGATGTTTCCCTCCACAGTAATAGGGAAGGTAGATGAAGGAGAAAGGTTCAGGGAAAAGATGATATGTTTCATTTTGCGCATATTGAGTTTAGGATGTGTACTAAACATTTAGTTCTAGATGTCTGAAAGTCAGTTGGAGATGGGATTGACATTAGGACAAGATAGAAATGGACTACCTTGAAAAGAAGTAGATTATCACGAAGAGTCTAAAAACAGAGGCTGGAGGAACATTCACTAGGTATGTTATAGATTGTTGTTGTTGTTGTTGTTGTTGTTGTTGTTATTAGCAGGTGAGGGATACTTGTAGGAATGAAGACCTTTCTAACTTTGAGACTCTGTCACTGCCTTCAAGGAAAAGCTAAGTCAAGTTACCATATATTGGGGATCTTGCACAGGAGATTGTATTAAGTTGTGGGTTGAGGTCTATTTCACCTGAGAGGTTTTCTGATTCCATGATTGCCTTTAGTGACAGTTGTGGATGCTATTGGGAAATGTCATGTGGTAATGGCTAGCACTGATGATCTCTGAGGTTCTTTCCCACTCTGTGACTTCATGAGTCTACCATGAACCTCTTTCTCCATTTTCTTTCACATATCCATTCAACTTTCATTAACTTATTTCCCCCCTGGATAATGTACCTCTTTGCAATGAAGGATGTAAGTTACTTGAAGGAAGGGGTAACTTTTTTGTTTCTATATCCTTAGTGCCAAGTACAATTTCCTTGTACTTAGTAGTCACTTAATATATGTTCTGAATCAATGAATGAATGTAGAGTTCAACTTTTTAAAAGCCTTTTCAATTTATTGCAAATGTTGAGAAGGATGAAAGACATGAACATTAGATTTCAATAAGGAGATACCACAAATACAGAGAAGACTTTAAAAAGTGCATTTGCATTTATACCTCCTTAGTATAATTGTCACATATACATCATTTGTATAGAGCTATGTCTAGATCCAATGACATGTAAATGATTAGGAAACAAAAGACTGTCCATTTATTTGAACCCCTAACCATGAATCATAGGTTTCCCGATATATCCTATCATTACTGTTCAGGTATTTCTGTTGATCTTTCTTTTTCAGTTCTTGGGGGCAGAATGGTGTCATAGGAAAAGTGATGGTTTTTGTAATAATAGGGTCAGAGTATAAGAAGATCATTGGTTTTTATTTGAAATAGATCTTGGAGAACATCATGTCTAACTCCCTCATTTTGTTGGACTCATCCTTATTTCAATATTATATTGTACTATTAGCCTCACATCTCTGGGCCTCAGTTTCCTCACATGTAAAATGATTAGTTGAAGTAGATGACTTCTAAGTTTATATTCTGTAACTATATAATACCACAATGTCATCCCTTAAGATAAATTCAAAATAAAAAAAAATAGGTCAGAGCTGCTATTGTTTATTTTTGCTATTGCCATTCTTTTTGGCTCTTTGAATGCAAGGGATTTTTTTCTTTTTTTTTTTTCTTTCTCTAAGAAGGAGACTGCATGTTCTGGCAAGATCCCCTAAATAAAAAAAAGAGTTTAAAATAGAAAATGCAATTTTAAGACACACACACAGAAGACAATTCTATTGTGTTTTTCCAAAGCTGGGGAAAAATTAGGGCAGATTTGTATGAGCCAAATCAGGCACTCTACAAATGTGGAATTAGGCTCTGTCATGGACCTCACACTAAACACAAATGGTCCATTTCTGCTGGTCTTCACATCCCATGAAAATGTCTACATACATTATTTTATATCAGGTTGGGTAATTCCTCTGTGATCAGTAATGATATTTCTTCCTCAAGTGAGTCAATAAAATCTGACATGTACCATTTAGTTGAATGTTTGGTGCTGTGCTCATTCCTGTTGGAATCTGACATGTTTATTTCTTGTTTTATCTACCTGGTTGGGATGAAGGATTGACCCCATTTTTTTGTTTCTAAGAGAAACCGGAATGGGCAAATTCATGTTTTCTGCAATAAGTTTTGTCTATAATTTAAATCCAACAGTCAGCCTAGCCTAGTGGGTAAAGAGCTTTAATAAGAGGCAGGATGATATGGATAGAATCATCTTTCTCTGTGTAAATATAAGAAAGTCATTTGGTTTCTCTGAATCTCAGTTTGTTCCTCTGAAAAATCCTGATCATCTTATATATAGGACCTACAGCCCAAGATTGTCATGAAGCTCAAAGGACTTAATGTAAGTCAAGTGCTTTATAAATATTACATTCTCACATCAAAGTCAGTTATTACTAGTGAGTGGCAGAAAAAGACAGTGAGAAGAGACCTAGACCTGGAGTCATGAAGACCTTGACTGAAAGCCTGGCTTTGCTGTATAACTTTGAATTATTCACTTCATCTCCTTGAACCTCAGTTTCCTTACCTGTAAAATGGGAAAATAGAACAACCTACTTCTTCAGGTTGATATGAGGAGTGTAAAGTGAATCCATATGACTTTATTCATTTGCATTTGCTAATATATTATTTCATATGTCTTCTGAATGATCATGGAGGGGCATTTGTATGCATGTTGGGGGGGTAGTACACAACTGATAACATCAAGCTTCAAGGAACAAAAGGAGAAATGGTCAATCCATCAAATTAATTGACATTCTTTTAATTCACATACCATTAGTATGGATTTTCTAAGTTAGTCATTCCCTTTCTCACCTGACCAATTATGACTAATTTAAATTTTGAGCTATCATGCCAGTATGAGAGTTTCCATGACCTCCCAATTCCGTGTATTCAAAACAGCGTCTCCAAAATACCACTTCTTTCATATCTCCGTAGAAGCATCATGTACAATAGCAATGGATTTGGCAATCAGTAAATCTGGGTTTTACTACTGAACCCTTCTTCCCATCATTCCAATATTTTTCACACATTCTCAGACATGTCAGTTGCCTCCATTAAAACTCAGAATCCTCTTTGAAAAAGTCTAACTAATCATGTCTCTACTGAATATACCACAAGGCTGTTGTGACAATAGTAGGATCATAGTTCTAGAGCGGGTAAAATATCAGAGATCATCTATTCTTCAAGACTTTCATTTTACAGATGGGGAAAGTGAAGTGAATTGTGAAGTGTCACAGGTGCTAAATAGCAGAATCAGGAACTGAATTAAGATCATTTGCCTCTTTCTCCTTCTTTAGCCAACATTCTTCTTCAACCTTAAAGGGCTGATGAAATTGGAGCTGATGATTATTGATGTGGTCATGAAAATTGTTCCAACTCTAGAGGACACTTTGTTCCATATTTTAATTCACTATAATCATGCAGATGCTGATGACCAGAATCTTCACCATAATGCAAACAACAGTTAATCCCAACCTCCTGGTACCTTATAATTGATAACTTTTTTTTTTTTGACAACTGATGCTGAATGAAAAGAACATTGCTAGAGGTAGCTAGATAGTATAGGTGATAGAGTGCTGGGTCTAGACTCAAGTAGAAGTGTTCAAATCTGTCTTCAGACATCTACTATATGTGAGACCCTAGGCATATCACTTAACCTCCTTCTGCCTCAGTTTTCTTAACTATAAAATGTGGATAATAATACCATCTACCTTCCAGGGCTGTTGTGAGGTTCAAATATGTCAGGCATATAGTAGGCACTTAATAAATACCTATCCCCTTCCTGTTCTCTTCATGTTGGTTGGTTCTGTCTTATACAACAGGATACTCAAGGATAGAGACAGTCACATTTCTTTAGCTTCTCGTGATTATATTTATACACATTAAGTAGCAGAAAAACTATTCATAGAATCATTCAGCTCTTGGTGAGGACTCAGAGGCCATATTATTCCATTTTCTCATTTTGCCAAGTGTCATAAAACAGAATCCTAGAGCTGAAAGATATCCCAGAAGTCATAAATTCCCCCTGCCCCCCACCCCGGCCCCTTACTTTTAAAATAAAGAAAATAAGATTTGGGGGGTTTAGTAACATAGTCAGACAATTAGTAAATAGAACAGCAGGTTGGTGAGTCCAAATTTTCTGTGGCATCCTGTTGACTAAGGTTCCAAAAGACCTCTGTTTAGGGGGCAGGTAGGTGGTGCAGTGGATAAAGCACTGGCCCTGAATTCAGGAGGACCTGAGTTCAAATCGGGCCTCAGACAGTTGACACGTACTAGCTGTGTGACCCTGGGCAAGTCACTTAACCCTCATTGCCCCGAAAAAAAAAAAAAAGACCTTTGTTTGTATTTACGAACTAGAATCAAACTTCCACATCCATAAAACTTGTCACTCCCCTGAATCACATGCCTTCAGTGTCCATGACACTAATTAAGGTTCAAGGCACAAATTATCAAATTACCAAAATAGTGTGACTGTCACAGAACTCTTGCCACTGTTTTTCTACTGGCTATGAATTAGAAGAGGGAGGTGGCAGAGAGCATAACACAGTTTGTAGAGTCAGAAGACCTGAAAGTCCCTGACACTTCCTATCTGTATGACTTTAGGCAAGTCACTCACCATTCCCTGCCTTCAGTCCCTTCATCAATAAAATTAAGGTATTCGTCTAGATAGTCTCTGAAGTCCTTTCCAGCTCTGTATATATAATCATATAGGACTAAAATAAAATTAAGGACAGTGTTGTTTTTTCCCCAAATACCTCAGCATGCAGGGTAATTTCATATACTAAAGCCCAAGTCAGAATTTAAGTAAATTAATCTCAGGTCTTTTGTGCCAAACTCTTAGCATTACAGAATCCAATGGCACAACATATAATTTACCCTTTTTGTGTTCTCTTAATTTGTGGAAAGATTGATTGTAGCCGTTAAATGAATATTCACTTCAGATATGAATCTAGTTTTCACATGTCCTTGCATTTAGAAATGATGGTAAATTACTGACAGAGATTTCTTAGGTCATAGGGTCCATCTAAAGAATAAGCCTCACCAAAAAGCAGTGGGTTTTGGGGAGCGAAGGAGGAAGGATGTGGCAAAAGAGCTCCAGATATTAAGTTCTCATCTCACTTTATGAAGGTGTTACTGAGCAAGCTGCTGCTTCTGTTTTTTGTTGTTGTTTGTTTGTTTGTTTGTTTTTCTGTAAAATTAGGAGCCAAGACACAGTGATCTGCTCTGGCTGGAAAATTCTTTCTTTTAAGATCCCTTCAAATTCTGGCAATCTATATTCTCCTATTCCATGAACTAAGAGTCCTTCAATCTCTGAAACTGCATGGACTAACATTTTGTGATTGAAGGGCTGTTTTAGCCCTTCTCTTTTCAGCTCCAGACTATTTACTTGGTACTATACTATCTCCACTGCTTAGTGTACGAAAGGGGTCACTTAATAGCACAGTAATTTTATCCTTCCCAACTGTTCCCTCTTCTAAATTTCTTTTGTTACTCCTGTTGTAGGTCTTAGAGTATGGAGACAGAACTCTATACTCCTTAAAGAAGAGTTAACTGATAATATACAAAACACAGACACAAAAAGGGGCATAAACCAAAAGGTTAAATCGATACATGAAGGGGCAGCGAGGTGGTGTAGTGGATAAAGCACTGGCACTGGATTCAGGAGGACCTGAATTCAAATACAGCCTCAGACACTTGGCCCTTACTAGCTGTGTGACCCTGGGAAAGTCACTTAACCCCCATTGCCCTACAAAAAAAAGAAAAAAAGGATACATGCATTAATCAGTTCTACTAGCCATTCAAACTAATAGCTATCTAGCTAAGTCCTTCAGAAGCAAAGTAAAAATGTGATAAATATTAAAAAATCATTTAATTACAGTTAGAGCTATTACCATTTTATTTTGCAGGGCAGTGAGGGATAAGTGCTTAGAATCAGGAAGTAGAGAGCAGTCATATTCTCAATATACCAATCAAGAGAAAGCTTAATAATGAGGCTGGCACAGGTTAATAGAGATGTTTGGTGTCACAAAGGACAGATAATTCTTCCTGTTTTGGGTCTACTGGTCATGCCCCATCCTCTCACTGGAGGAAGGAGCCCATACAAACTGGATTGGATCTGTCTCTTATAGCTCTGGCATTCTGTGTTGCTATATCCTAAGGCTCCTTCCAAAACTGATCTATTTTCTCTGGTGCCTTATAATCCTGATTTTCCATATTCTAATGTTCTTCCCATCTCTGAAATTCTATATTCTTTCATATCTCACAGCTCCAATATGCTATATTCTCTGAAGTCTTCAGGCTCTGAAATTCTACTTTCTATGTTCTAAGGTATCTCCCAGCTCTGATATTCTGTATTCTAATGTCCCTACCAACCTACTCAATGCACTGCTTGATCACTGGAAGACCAGAGCTGGATCTCCAAGGTTAAAGGCAGCAAAGAACTCTGCCTTCCTCAGTTAATGTTCTTAAGGAAGAAATTATATTAAATATGTTCTGAGCAAGCCAATGGGGAGGGTTAGGGAAAAGGAAGGATCAAGTACTTTAGTAGGGAGGGCTTGCTGTTGGCATTGCTATCATTAATCTAACAGCAAAAAGGAACTTGTGGGTATGCTCTTCTTCCTTCTGTGACATGGATGTCATACGGCCCTCATCAGATATCAGAGAGTGGAACCATCCCATCTAGCACATCTTAGTCCTTTCTGAGCTTTACACTGACAAGTTACAAGGAAACATAGGGTCTTCTATCACTCCCCTGAGATCTTGGCTTGCAAAATGCTTATGTCTTCCTGGCAGTTTTATCTCAGCGATGGACATGCAGTAATAGGAACCTGTTTTATCAGCTTCTCTATTCTTTGGAGTAGAACAGCAGATCCGTGGCTGTCTGCTCTGACACTTCTGGGGGAAGAAGCATGTAAATACCTCAAACTGTCTTGGAGATGCTGGTGTATCCATGGTAAACAGAAAGGCACAGAGAAACCTTGCTACGTTTTTCTCTCTAACTTCCCTAAATGTTCTCCTTTAAAGAGAAGAAAAATCTTTCTCTAAAAGGCTAAAGCCATTTTGAGAGGTAATTGAATTCCCATCTCTCCCTCCAGACGTTCAGTATCCTCGTTCAGGGTCATTCTGTTTCCATTGCCTTTTGCACCAGAGATCTCAGACTTTTTTTAAAAGCAGCTTGCCTGCTCTGTTATACTCATTTTCACTTTAGAAGCAGAGATTTTCTTCACAGTGTAAAGAGTCCTGATTATTGAGCAAGGAGACCTAGATTCAAATCCTGGCTCTACCACTTACAAGTTCAGCCCTGAGGCAGCATGGTAAAGGATGGAATGGCTTGCTTTGGAATCATAGGAATGTAGTTCAAAGCCCATTTCAACTTTTTACTACTTAGATGAACTGGAGAAAATCACTGAATCTCACTAGGCTTCAGTTTCCTCACATCTAAAATACAGTATATGACCCCTAAATTCATTTGAGCTCTAAATCTATGATTCCATCTTCTGATGGGATAAGATATGGAATGTGATATGACCTTACTATCCTATGATTTAACATAGAGTTAGCTAGCAAAGTCCCTCAGTAGTAATGGTCCAGTGCTTGAAGCCACATAGTGGGTGCTTCATAAATATTTATTGGTTCATTAATGCGTTCTAGAATGCTAGTATATCTACAATAAAAAGATTAATAAATAATGACTTGATGAGACAAAAGATTAGGTTGGCCAGCATCTGACCACTAAGCCATAGTCTCAGTGCATGAAGTTATTATGGAAGAAAGGTTTTCCATTCCTTCAAGCAGATGTTTGAAGTAATTTTACCCTTAATATTCTGGAGAGGCTGAGACAATGATTTGGGGGTATCTTTTCAACTGCCTATATCTGTGAGGATGTGGGAGAAAAAACATATCGTGAGTCAGAGGAGAAATCATGGTGCTTGAGAATGGCAGACTGGGTCTCTCACCTCAAGCCATGACACAAAGGTTCTATCATTTCCTTTGGGATATTTCCTTCAGTGTCTCTAAAATCCAGTATGTGAAAGTTTCTTATGTTAATTACCAAATCTGTCCACTTTCTTCCACTGTTGGGAAGTTATCTGCAAAGCTATGCTTGTGAGTGTTATAGCATCATATAGCTCTTTCTTGACTCATTTTTGTTAAAGTGGAGCCACTTTGAGGCTGAGGCTCTTGTTCTATCTTGTACCCTGTGTGTTTTCTTGTGTCCTTTTCCTGTATACTTTTTCAGAGGAGAAGAATATCATCTCCTTTGCCCCTAGACAAGTATAGAAATCCCTTGGGTATTTGCACTTATATTTATATCCCTGCAGTACTATAGGGATTGAGAGATGGTTCTTCAACTGAACAAGTTACTATGGTTCAGCAGCCACTGATTAAAATCGACCTCAGACTAGACTGGTTGAAGCATGCCTGAGTGTGTGATTCTGAGGTCCTATCTATGTTGAGATACTGAGGGAAAAACTGAAAGGATAAATAAAACTTTCACATGGACTACAAATTGTTGTTCCTTCTACCTCTTACTTTCAAGTCTGAAATCACTTTGGGTCATTTGCAGATCGATTACTATATTCAAGAGGTAGCATTGCATAGTGCAGATAGCATCAGCTTTGAACTTAGCAAAGTTTCAGTTAAAATGCTGCCTCGAGCGCTCATTAGTTGCATGAACTTGGGTGATTTATACAACTTTTTAGCCCTTCAGTCATTTCCTAGGATCTAAGTCATAGATGGATTATATTTGACATTGGTGAAGAGGATTTTCAAACTGGGAGATTCTTATGTGTACAGAATAAGAGATATACTGTATAACCGCATTTTAAAATCTCCACAGTTTAGGGATATTTAACCCTAATCAATTGCAATGACAAACTAATGATTTCCCTGGTGATTGGATCTTTAATTATTATTATTATTATTTATTTTTTTTGCAGGGCAAGGAGGGTTAAGTGAATTGCCCAGGGTCACACATGTAGTAAATGTCAAGCATCTGAGGGCAAATTTGAACTCAAGTCCTCCTGAATCCAGGGCTGATGCTTTATCCACTGCACCACCCAGCTGCCCCCTTTTTGTTTATGTTCTTAAACTGAATTTATGATTTTATCAGTGTAGAGAATTCCTAGTAAGGAATACTTACATACATTCATACATACCTACATACCTACATACATACTTGCATACATATATATAAGTAACTATTCTCCAACTTACAGTCTTAGATGTCTGGGGTACTTTGGTAAGTTGCTCAAGTTCACCCAGTCAATATGTGTAAGGGTCTGGACTTCTTGACTCCGTCTTCCTGGCTCTGAGGGCAGCTCTCTGTCAACTTCCCCACACTGCCATAAGAAAAATAAAAATTAAAACAGCTCTGTTGTTTTTTTTTTATTTTGCTTTGTCCCATGACAATAATAAATATTTAAATTCCTACTATGTGATAAGCACTGTGCAGAGTCTATGGATATAAATAAGAAAAAAGAAAGACAGGTCTTACCCCAAGAAGCTTAACATATACTAGAGGGAAAAAATACACACATGTTGAAAAAGAGCATAGAAGTTACAAAGACAGTTCAAGGAGAGTCCAAGGATTCTAGATTGTAGGAAATGAAGAATTTGCTGGTTTGTGAGCCCTTTTTAAATGGAAGCTTTGAGAGAAGTTCTTTGCTCTGTCCTCTAATCAGTAGGGAAAAGGGTACTGATGAGGAATTGGTACCAAAGCTAATGTAATCTTGAAGGATGATGAGTTTAGTAGTGAAGAAACTTCTTATGCACATGATGGTGGGAGAGTCCAAGTCTAGGGAGTACAGCTGGTAGGAAATGAACAATGATATTTGTCATCAAAATTGTCAAAGACAAAAAAAAGGTAGAAAGGAAAGATTAAAAAGGCTATTGAAAACACGGTTGACCCTTTCTGTTCCTTACATCAAGCTGTCTTTTGTCTCTAAAAGCATGTGTGTTTGTATGTGTGCAACTGTGTTTATGAATGAGGGGAAAAACACATTTTAAAATTTTCTTTGTGTGGTAATGATCTGTTCTCCACTGGAAATATCATCTATGGAGATGACCTCAAGAGCTATGTTGAACCACTCTCTAGCCCTAATAAAAAAATTTGCAGCTGAAAACACAAATTTAGTTATTTCTTTAGCCTTGTTTCCTTCACTGAGGTGAGTTACACTATGTTTTCCCCTGTGGAATAGCCTATTTTCTTCAGGTTCCTTTTAATTTTACACGGTTAAACTTTTCCCACTGTAGGAAACCCAGATAGCTCACTAAAGGCTTCCCCTTTAAAGAGGTATTTGAACAGCTTGATCTCTATTGATTATGGGCTTATTATAATTAGTTTCCTTTTTATCATTTCTTGTGACTTAGATTTAGCTAAAGACTACATGGCCAATATTGTGACTTAAATCAGTTCACTTCTGAATCACATCTAAAGTTTTATGTTAGAGAGAGTTGTTTCTCAAGCTAGGGGAACAATAGCTGATGTTGTCCACTTCCCTGCTGAGTGGATGCAGACCTTGAAGGAATTCTGACTGACTGAATTTCTTATGATACTAATGATGAAAATGATGTATACTTACATAGTTCTTCAAGTTTTAAAGGGTAGATGTCTCACAACAGAGGTATGAAATCAGCAGCTAAATATTAATATCCCATTTTAAAGGTTTCAGGAACTAAATTGACTTTCCCAAGGTCACATACCAAGGAAGTAGAGGATCTGGAAATGGAAGTGGGTCCCCTGAATCCAAAAGAGTGCTTTTCCCCCATATAGAATCCAGATAAATATACCTCAGTTTATAAATTTGGCTATTTGGTGTTATGGAGAACACTGGCATGAGTCCCAAGACCTGAAAAAGCTACAGAACTTTATGTGTTGTAACTTTTGACTAGTCATGGTTTGATTTTCCTGTAGGGTGTGAAATTTTAAAACCAAATTTATACTTGCCTTTAATGAATTCCATTTATTTGATCTGGCCTGTTGTTATAACTATTAGGATCTGTATTAACGCTGGCTCTGTCAACCAAAATTTTAGTTATCCCTACCAACTTCATGTCCATGCCAAATACTGTTTGTCAAGTATTTCATCTACATTTATCCAAGATTGATAAAAAATGTAAAATAGGGGCAGCTAGGTGGTGCAGTGGATAGAGCGCTGGCCCTGGATTCAGGAGGACCTGAGTTCAAATGCGTCTTCAGACACTTAACACTTACTAGCTGTGTGACCTTGGGCAAGTCGCTTAACCCCAATTGCCTCAACCAAAAAAAAAAAAAAAGTAAAATAACACTTAAGTATTCTCTCAATGACAACTTCTCCATTTTCTTTGTTCTTTTCTTGTTAAAAGTCTTTAGCTTATTCTTAAATTTTAAGATTTTTCTTTTCTCTTTACATTCTTGATACTCAGCCACTTCAACTGCAGTTTTTGTAAATGATTTTGAAATCTATATTTAAAGTCATCCTTTTTTTTTTTTGCAGGGGAATAAGGGTTAATTGATTTGCCCAGGGTCACTCACACAGTTAGTGTCAATTTTCTGAGGCCAAATTTGAATTCAGGTTCTCCTGAATCCAGGGCTTGCGCTTTATCTACTGCAACACCTAGCTGCCCCAAAGTCATACCTTTTTGTTATTGGCTCTAACTACACATGCATAAACACCTAATGGGTACCTGAAAGTGGATGCCCTTACAGACATCTGAAACTTTTCAAGTTTCAAACTAAATTCATTATTCTCTCTCTCTTTAAAAAAATCACTTCTCTACTGTTTCCCAGAATTTCAATTAATGATGCCATTCATCTTCTAGTCAGTTTCATTCAGAACCTTAGAGCCATCCTGGCATCCTCCACACCCCTCAGCCTCTACCCCAATCCAATAAATAATAAAACTTGTCGACATATATACAATATCTACTGTAACAGTTCCCCCCTTCTAATTTCTTTGGCTAACATTTCAGGTCAGGTCCTTGCTTTCTGACCAACCATTCTCACAAATCAGAGGCTCTATTCTTTAAATTATAATTCAAACTAAATTAATCACCATAATGAACAGTTCTGATCAATTGACATCTTTGTTAGACACATTCTAATCCCTCCTTTCCATTTTTAAAGTATATTTTTAATCTAATATTAAAACTTATCTTTATTTAGTTCCCACCCACTTAAACATCCATACCTCATAATATTTCCCTCCAGCAGCCTCTGGATCAGGCAATCTGAACTACTTGATAGTCTCCCCTAAGCTCTTTGGTTTTCTATCCCCGAAATTCAGATGATGATTTTCCTATATATTGAAAGCCTTTCTCCTACACACTTCTCTCTTTCAGCCCAGTTGCTCTCATTAAACTTCACATAAGGATTCTAGCTTGAAATACTTTCTCCCTCAACTTAAATAATATATTAATTTGAGGGGGGGTTGATATTTCTATCCATCAGACATGTACAATGCATTAATGGGGTATATGTGTAAGTGTTTAAGATTCTTCTATAAAATGGGAGTACTATTGTATGTACCTCCTAGGGTTTCTGTGAGGATAAAATGAAATAATCACAAAATACTTTGCAAATCTTAAATACTATATAAAAGATACAAGTACTATTAAGTCCTCTTACTTTTCCTACACCTCCTTCCCTTCCTACTCCTGAAGCATCTGATACTACTATGACTACTGCTACTACAGCAACTATGACTACTGTTACTATTGCTATTGTTATCATTATCACTATTATTGTTATTACTGAGTACATTGTCATTGAAACTTGCATCTTTGAGATAATGTGTGTGTGTGTGTGTGTGTGTGTGTGTGTGTGTGTGTGTGTGTGTGTGTGTGTGTGAGAGAGAGAGAGAGAGAGAGAGAGAGAGAGAGAGGGAATAAAAACTTCTGGAAATCTTTAGCCTGAATTTTTTTTTTAAGTGATGGGTAGAAATTACAGAAAAGCAAATTTTGGTGCAATATAAGGCACAATTTCCTAACAATCACAACAATACTGACATAAAATGGCCTCCCCATTATATCTACCTCCTCAGTAAAGATTTTCAACAAAGGCTTAGTGACTATTTGGTGATGCTGTAGATAGGATTTTAATTCAGCTATAATAGAATCTGGATGGTATAAAAGATCATTTCTGAGTTATTGTTCATATAAGGTTTGTAGATATAGATCTTAGATCTAGGAACCTTGTAGGCCTTCTACTGCAACCCTTTCACTTTACATATAATTAAATCAAAATAAGAAATTAAATAACTTGCCCAAATTCATACATGTCAGAGGAAGGGTGTGCTTGTTAATAGTTTCTTTTTTTCTATTTTATTAAACTATGTTTGTAAGGAGATGCTATTTTGTTTTGTTTTGTTTTGTTTTCCTTAGGAACCTTTTAGCTGCATCCCAGAAATCATTGTATCACTATCTTTTTTTTACTATTTTTTTTTTATGATCTGTTCTTTGACATACCTATTATTTAGGATTTCATTGGTAAATCTCCATTTGGGTCTGTGTCTTTTGTTTATAGTTCCTGAATTAATGAGTTTTCATCACGTTATGGTCTGCAAAGGATGTGTTAACTATTTCTGCTTTTTTACATTTATTTTCAATATCTTTGTCTCCTTACATATGGTAAGTTTTTGTAAAAGTTCCATTTAGTCCTGAGAAATATGTATATTCTTTTGCACTCCATTTTAGATGTTATAAGTCTTTTCACTCCAGTTTACACAGCAATTTGTTCAGATCCATATTTTCCCTTTAGTTTATCTTACTGTTAGAGTTATCCAAAACTAAAAAAGGAAATTGAAACTTTGTATCGTTATTTTGTTACATTGCCTGCTTGTTGTTCAGTTAATGTTTCCTTTAAGAAGTGAGACAGTAAAGCATTTCTTTAAAGCATTAATGCTTATTACTGATATGAGCTTATTGTCTCTGGTTCCTTTTAGTATAATATAGTATTTTTTTTTGTTTAACCATTTTTATTTTTGGAATATTTGTGTTTTTTTTCTCGACAGATAGCATGTTTGCAACTACTACTTTTTCACATTCAGTTGATGCATAGTCATTTTCCCCCCATCCACTCAGTTTTATTTTGTGTATATATATTTTCTTTTTCATTGTGTTTCTTGTAAGCAACAGATTGTGGAGTTTTATTTCCTTATCCAATCTGTCACTCTTTTTTTGTTTTATTCGATTGTTTAATCCATTCTCTTTTAAAGTTATGAGAGTTAGGTTTATATTTTTCTCCATTTGTCTTTAAGTTATGATATTTTCCCTCTTCTGCTGTAAACACAGTGCTATATTTCTTCAGTTATTTTAGCTTAATCTGTTTTGTTTTTTCCTAAGTGGCCCTATTCTCATTGGCTCATTTTCTCTCACTCCTTATCCCCTCTATAGTTCTCTCTCTCTCTCTCTCTCTCTCTCTCTCTCTCTCTCTCTCTCTCTCTCTCTCTCATTCTCATTTTTTTTTGCAAGGCAATAGGGATTAAGTGACTTGCCCAGGGTCACACAGCTAGTGTCAAGTGTCTGAGGCTGGATTAGAACTCAGGTCCACCTGAATCCAGGGCCAGTGCTCTATCCACTGCGCCACCTAGCTGCCCCCTCTCTCTCTCATTTTGCACTCACTATCTTCATTATTCTTCCTCTCTGTCTACTTTAGACTCCCGTTCTCTAGTTCATGACCTATATAATCATCTAATTTCTCTCTGGTCTTTGTATTCCTCATGCAATCAAAATTTCCAAGGTAATTCTAGGAAAAATGTTCAGTCTTGCCCCATAGATTCTCTCTCTCTTTCTCTCTCGCTCTCTCACTCTCTCTTTGGTGAGGCAATTGGGGTTAAGTGACTTGCCCAGGGTCAAACAGCTGGTAAGTGTTAAGTATCTGAGACTGGATTTGAACTCAGGTCCTCCAGACTCCAGGCCAGTGCTCTATCCACTGTGCCACCTAGCTGCCCCCATAGATTCTCTTAAGAATGTGCCTTACTTGTGGCAGCTGGGTGGCTCAGTAGAAAGAGCACTGGCCCTGGATTCAGGAGGACCTGAGTTCAAAGCCAGCCTCAGACATTTAACACTTACCAGCTGTGTGACCCTGGGCAAGTCACTTAACCCCAATTGCCTCACCAAAAAACCAAACAAACAAACAAAAAAAATGCACCTTACTCCCCCCAAATGCTAAATTTTTGAGGTGACAAGGAGGACACTGCCCATGATAGCACCCTCCCCCCCCCACACATATATATGTCTTTAATTATGCAGCTCTCTGGTCGTTTTTACCCTTTCCTTCACTACCATTTTCTTCCCCCTCCAAATTCCCCCCCTCCAAATTTCCTCACAGTGTCTATGTTTTCCCACTCTCCTCAGTGCCTGTTGCCTTCAGGAGTTCCAAATGCCTCTTCTCAATGTAAAATAAATGATCTTTTCAAGCACCAAATTCCCCAGGCAACACTCAGCACAAAGGCCCCATCTACTTTAATTGAATATCTCTTTTCACCCATAGGTTAATCCATCAGTGCGATTCCCTCCCACCACCAAAGCAAAGTCTTCTCTTCCACACATACCCCTACCCCTTCTCTCCTTTCCCATTATGCTCCCTTCTTCACTTACTTTCAGCTTCAGCTTTTCGTGACACACCACAGGGATCACTTTCCCCTCATTGCTACCCTTGGATTTTGCCTGGTCACAACACGTACTCCCCTCTAATCTCTTTTCATATATTCTACCATGTTGTAATATAGTTCCCCAAAAGTTGTTTCAATTTAGGCAGGGTGTCATTAGGTTCTGTTCATAATGCCCAAGGTCAGCCTTTTAGCTATTACATCATCCACTGGATGTCCACCTTCACATCTGTTTCCTTGTGTGCTTTTAGGAAGAGGACACTCTCTAGTGTCATTCTTCTGCTGTCTGTTCCTGCTGCATAAGTTACCCCTCCTTGAATTTCTGTTGGCTCATATTTGCAAGAAGCAAATGTGCTTTTTATATTCGGTTTTATTTCTAAGAATAAATCCAGTATCTCCTTATTATTGAGTAATTTTTGAAGTTATGGTTAAAGTGAGATTTTCTGGATAGGTCATCCTAGGCTGAAATCTGAATTACAATGTTCTTCAGAATACATTATTCCATTCTCTCCTACATTTTCTGATGAGTGAAGGATAATATTGTGTTATGCAAATGTCCTTTCCTGTAATTTGAAGACCATTTTTTATTTGAAGTTTGAATTGAAAAACATTGTTTCTGAATTTAATTGTTAAATTTATGTACTATGTGTTCTGGGAGTTTGCAGCTTTAGAGGATTGTTTTCTTCTTCTGGATATTATCTATTATTTCTTCAACTGGTTTTTACTTTTTCACATTCACGAGTTCTGACCAGTTACTGTATCATTTCTTGTATTATGGTGTTTAGCTTTTTTGTTTTGTCATGTTCTTCTGGGATACCTATGATCCTTAACTTGTTATTAGGCAAGCTTCTCTTGGAGATCAATATGTTTTGGTTGGATAAACAGATTTTCTCTCTTTTAGATTTTCTTTGAATGTTGTTATTTTTCTGCTTCTCTTTTTCTAGATCATTCTTCACTTTTCTATATTTCAATTACCTTCTTTTTTTCCTTTATTGCCTATTATTTTGGCTCTGCAGGCCACAAATTCTACTGTCATGATTTTGTAGTTTGGATCTTTGAGCTCTGGGAGGAGGAATAGTTTGGGGTACGGGGTTGTTGAGATTTATTTCAAGCTTGGACACATGTCCTTCCCCTTTCCTTCTGTTCATCTGCTCCCTGAAGAGATCTTTTGTGGCATAGAATGCATCAGGGGATACAGGGTGTGAAGTTGGGCTTTATTATATATTTCTTTGTCAGATCCTGTCTCATCTAGTGCAAGCTCAGAGCTGGTGGTATGTTCCATATTGAAGGAGAGAGTGTTGAATGAGTTCACGATAGATATCAGTTCATGGTTTGTGTTTGTTACTTGTATTTTTTAAAAATCGTCTTCGCTCATCCTAGCCAAAGGAGACAGCTTGAGTTACTTTACCTTTGGTGCATAGCTTTTATTTTGGAGAGGTTTGAGAGGTAATGGGGAATCCTACATCTCATTTGTCATGTAACCTAAAAGTCTTGAAAAGTAGTATTTAAACTCAGAACCTCTGACTCTAGAGCCCAGACACCTTCCACTAAAACACTGGATCCTTTGATTTCCCAGAATACCTATCAAAGGGTTTTACACCCAATAGTTTTTTTTTAATGTTGAGAGAATAACAGAACAAAATCCTCATTTTTATTCAAACTCTTTGAGATGAAGAAGGAGGAAGAAAAGGAGGAAAAGGAGGAGGCGAACAAGGGAAATAAGAGGAACAACAAGAAGAACTGACATTTTCCTGCCCCCTATAAATTCTATGCTATTATATATTTTTTAATTTTTTATTGCAAGGCAATGAGGTTTAAGTGACTTGCCCAGAGTCACACAGCTAGTGTCAAGTGTCTGAGGTCGGATTGGAACTCAGTTCCTCCTGAGTCCAGGGCCGGTGTTTATCCACTGCACCACCCAGCTGCCCTCTATGCTATTATATTTCAATTTGATTATTTAAGTGCAAAAGAAAGATGAGTCTAGGATTAAGAATGGAATGGTTTAAGGCAAAAATCATGAACCTGAATTGAAAATATCTGCATTTCAAACCTTACTTTGCTGTATGACTTTCAGCAAGTCATTTCCCATTTCTGGCCTTCAGTTTTCTCACCTGTAACAGAGAAGGGTTAAATTAGATGATCTTATAAATAATCCAACTGCAAATATATCTTCCCTGACTGGCAGACCACAAAAGAGAAAAGTTGATATATATATTTAAAAAAAAAAAAAAAAGCTGCACTTGTTGTTGAGTCCAGCAGAGGGCATAAGATGCTATTCAAAGGAATGCTATTTGCATAGAAAAGTGGTTCAGAAGAAAACACACATTCTTCTCTTACTGTGTTTATGTTTAATACAAGATAAGGTGTACCCAGATATGGCTGGCTGAGAGATGAAGGAGCTCCCACCCTTACCATTGACCAATTAAGTCACCTTGGGCAAATTGCTGGAACCTCACTGAGACTTAATGAATGCATAAGTATACTATGCAGCTTTGCTATTCTCTGATTTGCTTATTCTATACTATTACCACCTTCTTTAAATCATTCGCCTCTTTTTGTTGAAAACTCACTTCAAAACCTGTAACTCAGTGTTGATGCTAACAACTCTGCTGATATTACTTTCAGAGGAATGAAATTTCTCAGGAAGTAGTTTCAGTACAAGAAGTCTTTTAGACTAGGAAATGACTTTAGAAATAACCTAGTCTAAACTCCTTATTTTACAGATGAGATAACTGAAGATCATATCAGTCTAATGACTAGGTTAAGATCACATAACAAGTAATATGATTTAGGACATAAACTCAGTTGTTCAGATTCTAATCCAGGGTGTCATATTATTTGCTCAAACCCAAAGAATATTGAATGTAATAATATTAGGAATAATTTCAGAAAAGGTTACATTTAAAACCAGGCTCAAAGTAAGGTATGCTCTATGATGAGCACTCTAAATCTAGGGCTAGCTCTGGTTAAAATCTTTTATGTAGGCACATTTTACCCCCAGACTCCCAACCACTCACCTAAGCTTCCTGTATCCTTCCACTTTAATATATGTGTACTTGTATTTCAGGGTAAATCAGATTCATATTTACTCTGATATTATCCTCCTCCTCTTAAAACCTACCCTCAGCCAGCTGTCATTTGGAAAGTAATGAATTTCTGAATTTGCATTAAGGTATAAGACTGAAATGGTCATTAAATATGTTACACTTCTCGGGGTCTATTTATAGTTTCATATAACCAGAGAAACCAGGTTAGTTATATTAGTACAGAACACCAGGCCTAGAGCTAAGAAGACTCATTTTTCTGAGTTCAAATCTAGCCTCAGACACTTACTAGCTGTATGACCCTGGGCAAGTCTCTTAACCCTGTTTGCCTCAGTTTTCTCACCTCTAAAATGAGCTGGAGAAGAAAATAGCAAACTACTCCAGTATCTTTCCCAAGAAAATAACCAAAATGGGGTCACAAAAAGTTTGACATGACTAAAAAAAATGATTGAACAACAAATAAACCTAGAAATACAGAAGCTGGTTATAGAAAGTTGGATATGAAAGGAGATTTTAAAGAACAATATATAACATTCAGGTTTCAAAGAGTGCTTTGGATACATTATCTCATTTGTTACAACAACCCTGTGAGGCAGATACTATTATTATCCTCATTTTATAGGTAAGGAAATTGTGCCTGGAAAAGTTTGAATGAAAGGACACACAAACTGTATATAGTTAAATGTCTAAGACCAGTTTTGGACCTAGGTTTTCCTGGGGTACTGTGGCATAGTGGTAAGGTTCTATTGTCAAAGACCAGATCTAACAATCATCACATTATATGTGTATGTGTATGTATGTATATATGTATGTATGTATATCAAAAATATATCTGATCATATTACTTCCTTGCTCATGACATTTAAGTGGCTCCCTATTACCTCTAGGATAAAAGATGAAGTTCTAGGTCCTGGTATTTCAAGTTTCCCTATTGCCTTTCATGATATATAGGCTTCAGCCAAACTGGTAGAATTGCTATTTCAAGAACTCAGTGTTTCATCTCAAAACCCCCTGCCTTCTGAGTTATTTTTAAAATGCTTAGCAAAACACCTGACACATAGTAGGTACTTATTCCTCCTCATGACCACTGCCTTTGCACAGATTATATAATAAAATGCTTGGATTTTCTTTTCTTTTCACCTCTGCCTCACCTACCTTCATCTGAACCTCAGTTTATATGCCACCTCCTACCACAAGCCATTTCTAACTTTCCCTCATCGTTAGTGGTCTTTCCTCAAATTATTATGCCTTTATTTATTTAATTGCTTCCTATTTCTCACTCCTTGTCCCCCAAAGTAGAATAGAGGTTCTTTGAGGATATGGACCGTTTTGGTTTTGTCTCTGGATTCTCAGTGCCTAGCACAGTGGTTTATAAGAGATAGGAGGTTGGCAAAGGCTTATTTACTGGGATTTAACTGAATTTCCTAGAGTTTGGGGAAGGGAGTTAGAGAGTCCTAAAGTACTATGTTGCAGTTTCAATTCCAATCCCCCTAAACAAACACACACACACACACACACACACACACACAACTCACTCAATAAAATATTTTTGATTAATTGTAAATGTATTAAACATTCAGGCATGTGAATTGGCATATGCAATATCTCTTCCCCAAAACTGGCACTCAATATCTCTCATCACATATTTTATTTGCACTCAAAGGAATGAGTTACCTACCAGAAGCAAATTATACCGTAACCATCAACAAATATTGCAAGTATTGGCCTATAAATTACCCAAGAAATGCAGCACATTCTTTTTCAGGGAAAAAAGAATGGTAAAGGAAATCACACTCTAGTGTAGCCAGGAACAAGCTATAATTTGGTTTGAATTAATATAAGGAGGTAGAGGAAGAGGCAAAATATATTATCCTAAAATATCCATTTAAAAAGTCTGGGGTTTTCCCTATTTCCAACCCTTTATTGTTTCAATCTGACCTATTAAGATGAATTTAAATTGTGAAAATTGTTTCCTTGCCTCACCAATAAGAAAATAAAATGCAGTTCAGTGACCTATCACCATTATCCTCCTTGGATCATCACTATTCTTTGCCTTCTCATTTCCAATGCTAGTAAATGCTGGTGATTGCCTTTCTTCATGCTCACCACTCTCTCTTTTCCCAATGTTTTCATCCTTGTACAGTGTCAAATGATGATCCACCTGGACATTAACAAATGTTTACTCATATATCTTTCTGCTTCCCACACTTTCACTGCTCCTAACTAATCTTCATACAAATGACAGAAGCATTTTTCTCATGTATAGTATTACTCTTTTGCTCAAAAAGCTTCAGTGGTTCCCTATTGCTTATTGATTAAATACAAATTCTTTTGCCTGCTAAGAAAAGGCTTTTAGAGAATTAACTTAAAATGAGTCATTAATGATGGATAGGAATTCTGTGCTCTCCTTGCCCCCATTAGAGCTTTCTTCTTCCACATTCTCTAAAATGTTCTCCCTTCTCATGGTCTTTGATTACAGAATAGGGGCAGCTAGGTGACAGAATGGATAGAGTACTGACCCTGGAGTCAGAAGGACCCTAGTTCAATCGCATCTCAGACACTAGCTTTGTGACCCTGAACAAGTCACTTAACCCAAATTGCTTTAAAACATCGGGGGGGGGGAGCAGCTAGGTGGCTCAGTGGATAGAGCACCAGCCCTGGAGTCAGGAGTACCTGAGTTCAAATCCGGGCTCAGACACTTAACCCTTACTAGCTGTGTGACCCTGGGCAAGTCACTTAACCCCAATTGCCTCACTAAAAAAAAAAAAAATCTGGGGCCATGTCCAGTAGTACACACTCACACACACACACACACACACACATACACACATTTTGTCGCTGGACCCCAATGACCGATGACTCTGGAGGAGAGAGTGGGGTTGCGGACTTTGCACATTCCTCCCTCATTTAAATCTATTCAGGGCAAATCATGACCACTCTGATGTCACGATCCTCTTTGAGAATGAAGGATAAACAACAACTAAACAATGATTACAAAATAAGTACATATATGACAAAGGATAACTAGATTTCTCTGGCTTTGATGGCTGTTTATTAGAGTTATCAAAGTGATGCTAGAGATAAGCATGGCGTTACCCAAATAATCACTGGGTTGATTTATTTCCTTATATTTTTGCTAATGGTTTATCACATATTCACTTAGTCTAAACAAGCTCATAATAAGTCCCTTGAGGCCAGTTATCATGTCTTATAGAAAAAGTACTGACCTGATTTTAGCTGAAAAAGCATCAAGCTTGAATCTTGAATTGGTCACTTATTATCTGCAGGACCCTTGTCAAGTCACTTCATCTCAGTGCTTTGGTTTTTCTTAATATTTAAAAGTTGTCTTCCTTCCTATCCCTTTATGACCCTTCTTTTACATATGAGGAAACTTAGGGTCATGGCAGTGTGAATAGGGCACTGACCTTGGAGTCCGCAAAGTCTGGGTCCCCGTCCTGGTTCTTCCAGTTACTTTTTGTGTGATCCTGCTGGGCAAATTTGCTTAATTTCTTTAGGATTTATTTGCTTCATCTATAAATTGAAGGGACTGGCCTAGATACATGATGAACTTCCTTGTAACACGGTCTATTTTTCGATAATCCAATCATTCTCTCCAGCTAGTGGGCAGTCTCTTCTGAATCACAATTGGAAGAGTGATGAAGATGTCCCTTGCCTTCCATGGCTTCCACACTTCCCAGGGGTGGGAGAGAGGACAGAAGGGAGAACAAGCATATAAAAGCCTACTATGTGCCTTGCATTGTACTAAGTGCTTTATAAATATTATCTCATTTGGTCTACTCGAATTGTGAAGCATATGTTATTATTACCCCGCCTTTTTTACATGCAAGTAAACTGAAGCAACTAGAAGTTAATTACTTGCCCAGGGTCATATAGCTAGTAAGAGTCTAAGGCTAAATTTGAACTCATGTCTTTCTGACTTCAGGTCCACTGCTCCCTATGCTATTTGAGTAGCATCTCTCAGTTTTTTGCAGGTACTTTCAGGAGAACCAGAATGACTTTTGTTCTAAGAGATGGTATTCCAGGTATCCTAGCTTCCTATATGGAACTCTGAGTTAATTACATTTTGGTGGTGGAGAGTTTTTGTGTTTTTTTTCTCCCCAGTTGTGGATAACACTTACATGTTTTCATGAGAGGCTAATGCTGGCAAAATGCTTTATTTACAAGCCTGTTGCCCACACTTAGAAAAAAGGAAGTAGAGTTGTCTGGAAGTGGTGGTGGGGGAAGTTATCTTCTGAGGCCCCAAGAAGCAATATTGAAAATTTCTCTTGCTTTCTAATCTGCTACAAAAATTAATTCTGTTTGCATACTTCTCAAACTATACATTGTCAAAATTTCACTGTTTTTATTTCTCTCTCTTTATCTCTCTCTCTTGCAACTTGGGAAACTTGCATAGTTGATATGCAGACACCTTAGATTAGGTGCCTTTGCATTATGCTAAAAGAAAGAGTGGAAGGGGGGTGAAAACCTAGGAAGCTAGATGAATTGATCAATATGAGCCAGTATGACATATCCCAGTGTAGGTCATGCAGAACTTGTCTACTTTACATTTTTGACAAGATTAATAAATTGACAGATCTTGGCCGCCTATACATACATTTTCCCTTGCTATTCTTTTGAAGGAAATAGAGATGTAAGAATTAATAGCTCATTAGACATTGGTTAAATTTGAGAAAGAACTGGAAATTGAGGGGATGCCCATCAATTCGGAAATGGCTAAACAAGTTGTGGTATGTGAATGTAATGGAATAGTATTGTGCTGTAAGAAATGGAAGCTGGTGGATTTCAGAAACATCTCCAAAGACTTACATGAATTGATGATGAGTAAAATGAGCAGAACCAGGAGAACATTGTACACAGTATCAATGACATTGTGTGATGAACAATTGTGAAAGACTTGGCTCTTCTCACCAATACAATGATCCAAGATAATTCGAAAGGACTCATGATGGAAAAAGCTCTCCACATCCAAGAATAAAAAAAGGTCTGTGGAATCAGAATGCAGATTGAAGCATAATGTTTCTAATTTTTGTTTTTGTTTTTGTACTTGGAGGTTTTTCCCTTTTGTTCTGATTCTTCTTTCACAACATGACTAATGCAGAAATATATTCAATGGAATTGTACATATATAATCTATATCAGATTGCTTTCTGTCTTGGGGAGCGGGGAGGGAAGGGAAGGAGGAAAAAATTGAAAGTAAAAATCTTATAAAAACAAATGTTGACAACTATCTTTATAAGTAACTGGAAAATAATAAAATATATTCATGTTTAAAAAATTAGAGAAGTTAGTTAAATTGCCAGTGATGCAGGTCACACAGCTAGTAAGTATCTGAAGTTAGATTTGAACTCATGTCTTCATGACTCTAGGCCCAAGATTTTATTCATTACTTTGACACTGTCTTGAGTGTCCCTGTCACCATAATATTCTTTTTTTATTTCTTTAAAGAAACTATTTTTCTCTTTGCTTATTCTTTTAGCCTACTTTACTATCTGCTGACTTTATGATGTGGCCAGAATCTGTATAATTGTTAGAGGAAATGTCAAAGCTGCTCTTGCCAATGCTATCTTCTGGATGTTGTGTTTTGGATTATTACATGACCTCACAAATAGCTCAGACTGAGAATCTGCAAGCTTTCAGTGTCCTTTTGATCCAGTGGAAAGTCTGAACAGTACCCTATTAGTCTGAAATCTAAATGTTCCTGGATTTGGTTTAGGTTTGAGTGACAAGTATGTGGGCTTTCACTGTTTGGAATTCCAGTAGACTGCTGCTAGACATAGCCTCTATCAGCCAGATGAAAGCTTTGCAGGTCTAGAGTGACTGAAATTTAGGTACCCTTGGGTAAGGGATTCCTGCCTCGGTTATTCTTCCTTATGCTTTATAGTATTCTATGAGCTAGAACTCACACTCTTTTTCTGTTCCTGGTATCTAAGCCATATAAGTATTTTTTGTTTTGCAAGTAAAGCTGTATGTCATCACCCTATAATTGTCCCAAGTGTTAGGGAAAATTAGCTAGGATTGATAACATATTTGTTACTTAGAAATTAGAGGCTACTGAGCCAGTTTGAGGCATTAAGCATTTATTAAAGTATATTAAATATTAGTGAAGAAAGAACGCATGGCTCTGAAAGATAGGAAAGCATAGCTTGGAAAGAGAGAAAAGAGACAACAAGGATCCCTAGTGGGCTGCATCTGCTCCCACTAAGTTACTGTGCCCAAGAGAGTGAGATCAGTGAGCATAAGTTCTCTGAGGGAATATGTAATTTGAAATTCTAAACATGGGTTCTCATCTATCCCCCCCCCCAGTTTTGGGGGGAGACTGACTAAAATCACTGATAAATGAATTTAGGTTTTTAAAGGATTTATTAAAAAATAGTAAAAGAGAAAGATTGAGAACAGATTTCTTGTAACCTGGCAATCCTAGCCTTCCTAAATCTCCCACTTCTGAAGTCCTCTGCCACCACGCCATTCTCTTGCACCAAAAGAGGAAGAACCCTCTCAACAGTTTCTGCTTCCTCCTTCATGTTCCCCTCCCCAAAATGGGAGGTTCTTCAAGATGACTGACTAGTGTCATTTAAATTCATTGGTTCACTGGAACTGAAGGTATTCTCGATGTAAAGTTAAAAGTTTTTAGCTTTGGAGAACAGTATCTTCTTAAGTACCCTCTTAAGTACCAGCCAGATGTGCTTACAATCTAGTTAACTGAAAGTAAGCCAGTAGAAGTCTGTTGTTTTCACCCATTTCAATCAGTTTTGATCAATCTCCAGGTGGGCCCCTAAGTATCTGCTAAATCTCCCCATCTACCACATTCTATTATCTTTACACAGGAAGCAAGGGAGGAAGTCCTTACACACTCCGTAAAGCTAATTGGCTAGCATCATTCAAATTTATTGGTTCACTGGAAGGGTGGTTTAGTGCTGTCATGCTGGTGTCAGAGCCCAAAGAACAGATCCTCTGGCAGAAACAAGGCTT
Organism: Dromiciops gliroides; assembly: GCF_019393635.1. Taxonomy (NCBI): domain Eukaryota; kingdom Metazoa; phylum Chordata; class Mammalia; order Microbiotheria; family Microbiotheriidae; genus Dromiciops; species Dromiciops gliroides. The sequence goes on along the minus strand of NC_057866.1, from coordinate 29,044,627 downwards.
TCAGGTGGGTATGGTTTTCAATGAGTTAACTATCCAACTCTGGGCTGGTCTTAAGAAAGGTCAGGCCAGGCTCTCTCAGCAGGGGCCTCCAGGAGTCCCAAAACCCCATTATTTTCACACAAATTTTATGTTGGTCATTGCTCAGAATACTGCCTAATGCCCGAGACAACTTCTCACACTGGAATGTCACCCCTAGGGATGTGTCTCTTCTTTAATCTTCCCTGGATCCATGACACAACACTGGGTAGGAAGGAACAGAACTGCTACTCTGGGTCTGTTCCTGCTTCTTATGTGAATTTTGACACCTCTAGACTGGATTTGGAATTTTTTTCTTTCCCTGATACATAGCTTCTCCATGTGTGGGAATATTCTACATTATTGGTGTCAAAGCAAAAGAGAAAAATCAATCATTATACATTATATAAGGATCCCTGTGGGATATATGTTATCCTAGAAAACTACATATTAACATTATCTTTCATTGTATTTTTATTTATGATGTTAAATATTTCTCAACTACCTATAATCTAGTTCAGGCAGCACTTGGGAAAGCTGTTAGCTCTGTGCAATAGAGTGTCTGATGCCTTTGCATAGTACACTCCTGGACAGACCATTTGCCCAACTCTCTCATTCCCTATGAGTATTTGGAATGGAAAAATATCTCACTTTTGTGGCGTTTAAAATCTAAATGTGGGTTCTAATCAGTGCCCCCCCCCAGTTTTGGGGGAAAGCTGGCTAAAATCACTTATGAATTCAGAAAGAGTTTAGGCTTTTAAGGATTTATTAAAGTATATCAGAAATTAGTGAAGAGAGAGAATGGAACATCCTAGTTTAGATCTATTCGGTATAGCCATCTTTGCTTTCCTAGCAGTCCACGTGAAGTCCCCCACCATGCCAAAGTCCTGGGTAATAATGGGGGACCCTCCTTTCTCTCTGCCTCTCCTGCCTCCAAGCCAGTTCCAGATGAAAAAAGTAAGATCCAGCAAGACAGCTTCACCTTCCTACTTCCTGTCTCCCTCCCCAAAAGGGTTGGTCCTTCAAGCTGATTCTTGAGAGTGGTCTCTTGCTGATGTCAGTAGTACACTGCCTCTGAGAACAACACCCCACTCAGGGCCACCCAGGTGTGGTCTCAGTTTTGATGGTTTTCAGGAGGGGTCTTTGGGCATTTGCCAAATCCCATTATTTTATCACATTTCCCCCTGTGCTTCATTAAGAAACAATTGTCTCCTTAATGAAGCAATAACATTAGATTCTTATGACTAACAAAGTAAAGGGAATGAAAAGAGAGAAAAGAAATTTAGTGACCACATTAACAAAGGCTAAAGGGGGCACTGCCATTTTAGCAGGAGGACATTACAAACAGAGAAAAACTAAAGGGGCCCTCCCCTTTAGTAAGTGGACATTATAAACAGTGTATACAATGGGGAAAAGGAAAACAGGAAAATATGCATTTAAGTCTTTAGAAGTCTTTTCTCAGATGATTCTAGGGAAGTCCTCTGGGTGTAGTTGTGGCAAGGAAGTCCTTCAGGTGTGGATGCTGAAGATCAGCTAACAAGTATCAGCTGTAGAGTTTCAGATGTGGTTGTGTAAAGAATTGTGTTTTGAGGTTTCTATGACCCTATCTTCAGCTAAAATAAAAGCCCTGGAACACACCCCAGCCGGCCTTGGGTGGTGTCCCCTACATGTCAGCATGGCGCTCTACCCATTGGCTCTGGCCATCACCATGGTGCTGCATCTCAAAGAAAAAAGAAACATTTATAAAACTATCAATAAGAGCTCCATTTTTTGAGGTGGTAAAGAACTGGAAATTGAGGAGCCCATCAGTTGGGTAGTGAATTAATAAGTTGTGGTATATAACTGTGATGGAATACTATTGTGCTATAAGAAATCATGATCTGGGTTGTTTTAGAAAAGAAAAACATGTATAGACATTTATTAAATGATACAAAGTGAAGTGAAAAGAACCAAGAGAAGCTTGTACATGGTAATAATGGTATTGTAACAATGACCAACTGTGAAAGACTTAGCTACTCTGATCAAGACACTGAATCAAGGTAATTCCAAGGAATAGATCATGAAAAATGCTATGCACCTTCAGATAAAGTGAACTACTAGACTCTGAGGGCTAACTGAAATATGTTTTTAATTTATTTTCATTAGGTGAATGTTTATTTTGTAACATGGATAACATGGAAATATGTTTTATGTGGCTTCACATAAAAATGGATATATTACTTGCAATTAAATCAAGGGGTACAGGAGGGGCAAGCATAAAGACGACAATTTGGAACTCAAAATTAAAAAAAATAATTTTCACATGTAATTGGAAAATATTTAATGAAATAAATAAAACTATATTAAAATATTTTGATAACTATAAAAATATGTAATGAGAACAACAGAGAGTAGCATCACTAAAGCTTAAGACAAGGGGAGTCTCTTAAAGTTGGTAATAAGTATATCAAAATCTATAGAAACATATGGAAATCAGGATTTTTCCTTAAAATTTCTATCCTATTTTGTAACTCCACACTCACTGAAGTAAGAGATCAGGCAAAACTGACTTTAATAAATTCAAACAGGCCTCTCTTCCATTCTCCCCTTCCTTATTACCACCAAAAACTTGGCAGGAGACTTTTGATGATCAAAATTTCATCTTCTCTCATAATTTTGTTTTCTTTCATTTGCTTTAAAATATACTTGCCCAAAATAAGGTCTTATACTTCATTTACTTTAAAGGATGCTCAAATAGCCATTATAGATCTCTCAGTTTTTATGGTCTGAAGGCAAGTTAATAGGCCCAAAGGAAGCACCAAGGGGTAGCAAGCTCTTTGTTATAAATTGGGTCAGATTTGTTTTCAACACATTTTCATTTGTGCACCTGGTATTGTGGAAGTCATAGCTATTGTAATTCTGTGTTACATTTCAGAAAAGCTCAGCTACTTCCCACCGAGACAGAACAGGAATATCTCTTATTCCTGAAAAGGGTTCTGGGACCCCAGCCTGGAGCTGAAATATGATGTCTTATAATGGCGACACTTCTTATCCTCCAGACTTCAGCCCACCATGGACAGCTCCCAAGCCAGTGCTTTAATAATATGCTTCAAGTATGTGAAGTTATTATATAGTAGAAAAGTCACTTTAAATGGGAAAAACAGAAGAAATATCTTTAAATGGCAACAAAAGTTATCCAGATTTTAAAGGAGTCATGCTGTGTTTCCAATATCTCAAGAAGGGGATATGTAGTGGCCTGAATATTAACAAGGGGAGGTGAAAAAGGATAACATTATAAGCTGACCCAAAAGGACCAAAATTTTAAGGAGACAAATTGAGTCAAATAAATGGTTACCTCTCTTGTTTTACTTGTAATTTGCCTTTTAATAATTTATTTCATGGCATGGGTGTCTCTTATATTGTCCAGTTTTCCTGCTCTGTTTCAACCTTGTGATCTAAGGATCTAAGTATTCCTCAGATGCACAGGCATCAGTACTTGGATTTTTTGTTTGTTTGTTTGCTTACTTATTCCAAATCAGAGCCTCCCTACATAGTCTATGTTAGGAGTTTCCTTTCTCTTGCTGACTTTTCTTTGTATTGACCTACATGCCTAAGCCATAAAAATCACGACCATAAAAATGATCAGATGATAAGACCAATGTAACATAAAATGCATTATTTTAAGTATAAAATTACTTCCATGAATAATACAAAAATGTATAGGATTATATTTTGAATCTGGCTTAGAAGCTGCCCACATCATTACTAAGACATTAGCACTTGGGGCAGCTAGGCGGCCCAGTGGATAAAGCATCAACCCTGGATTCAGGAGGAACTGAGTTCAAATCTGGCCCCAATCATTGGACACTTACTATCTGTGTGACCCTGGGCAAGTCACTTAACAATCATTGCCCTGCCCCCCCCCAAAAAAAAGACATTAGCACTATCCTCCCAACCATCACCAAATACTCATACAGACAAATTCATCTTGGATACCCAGATATTCCTAGAATTAAATGTCTAGAGATGACAACTGAACCAAATTAGGAAATATTCAACAGGTATTTCCCCTCCCAGAAATTACAAGTGGCACATACTTTACCACAAATAATGAGGGGATGGCTTCAGGAAGATTTTCTTGCTATAACCAGGTATGAAACTGTTACTACAGAACTCTATTGCATTCAAACTATTATTTGAACTATTCAAGAGCGGGGGAAATATGGCTTCTTTCAAGAGAGGACACGAAAAAAGCTGAAAACATTAGTTTAGTTAATGAGTGACATCAATGCCACAAAAAAACTCAAAATGGATATGTAACCTGAAAATTAAAAGGGGGAAGATGTGTAGGAGGGACATTAAACTGTATTTTTCACAGCTATGACTAGGGATAGGAGGAAGAAGCAGTAAAAAAATGAAACAAATTTTTGGAATTACCTAAAATGGAAAACATTTTGCACTAAAATCAATGCAACTTGGTTCAGAAAGAAAGGAGCAGATTGAAAAAAAAACACTGAATCTTACATTTTCAATATATACTATATAATTGTGTTTACATATACATGATGCATTGCAAATACGATATCCAAAATACATAGTGAACCAAAACAAGAGCCATTCTACAATATGTAAGCAATCAAAAGATATGGATATATAATTTTCATAAATCACAACCAATTAATCACATGAATTACATTCTTCACATAAAAAAAAAAAAACTTTCCTCAAGTGTGGGACATCATACTTGTAAGACTAATTAAATGCCTCTGTTTTTCAATCTAGAATCCTTTCTTCTGAGTCAATAGCCATGAAACTCATCCTTCCTACAGTACCTGAATGGCATGATGTCCTTTTGTATTAGGATGTCTCTCTCCCTCTCTCCCTCTCCTCCCTTTCCTTCTCTCTCTCTCTCTCTCTCTCTCTCTCTCTCTCTCTCTCTCTCTCTCTCTCTCTCTCTCTCTCTCTCTCTCTGTCTGTCTCTGCATCTTTTTAATGTTCCCTAGTACTTCCCTCAAAAGGATCTAGTTATGTGAATACAAGTTTTAAGTATTATTGTTATTATTAAGACTAGTCATGCCATTGGTAGGTAATTCTTCTCAAGGAGAAGCTCTCTCTGCTAACCTTACTTGTGTATTAAATTTGGTCTTGGAAATAAACCCTATTTCATTTTTTGAAAAAGCTGTTAGTCTCCTTCCTTACCCCAATGTTACAGCAAGCTGCCCAATTAACTTTCCTCATATTGAATTTGGTCCTTACATCATCAAAAAAAAATGACAATAATGAGACAACATACCAAAACCTATGGAATGCCACCAAATCGTTTCTTAGGGGAAATATTATAACTCTAAATGCTTACACGAAATTTTTATCTCTAAATACTTACATGAATTAAAAAAGAGAAACAGGAGATCAATGAATTTGGAATGCAACTAAAAAAAGCTAGAAAAAGAACACATTAAAAATCCCAAATGAAATAGTAAGGAAAGCTAGGTGGTACAGTGGATAGAGCACTGGCCCTGGATTCAGGAGGACCTGGGTTCAAATCTGGCCTCAGACCCTTGACACTTAATAGCTGTGTGATGCTGGGCAAGTCACTTAACCCCAATTGCCTCAACAAAAAAACCAAAACAACAACAACAACAAAATGAAAGGGTTAATTTCATCAACAATGAAATGGAAATTAAAGCAATAATTAGGAACTATTTTGCCCAACTGTATTCCAATAAATTTGACAATCTAAATGAGATGGATAAATATTTACAAAAATACAAATTGCCCAGGTTAACTGAAGAGGAAATAACATGCTTAAGTAAGCCCATATTAGAAAAAAAAATTAAAAGACATTCATGAACTCTTTAAGAAAAAATCTCCAGGGGCAGATGGGTTTCCAAGTGAACTCTATCAAACATTTGAAGAACAATTCCAATATTGAACAAATTATTTGGAAAAATAGGTGAAGAAGGAGTTCTACCAAATCCTTTTTATGACACAAATATGGTATTGATACCAGAACCAAGCAGAGCCAAAACAGAGAAAGAAAATTATAGACCAATTTCCCTAATGAATATTGATGCAAAAATCTTAAATAAGATATTCCCAAGGAGATTAGAGAAAGTGATCACCACTATAATACACTATGACCAAGTGGGATTTAAACCAAGAATGCAGGGCTGCTTCACCATTAGAAAACCTATCCACATAATCAACCACATAAGTAACAAAACTAACCAAAATCATATGATTATCTCAATAAATGCAGAGAAAGCTTTTGACAAAATATATCACCCATTCCTAATAAAAACACTAGAGATCTTAGGAATAGCTGGAGGTTTCCTTAAAATAATGAGCAGTATCTACCTGATACCATCAGCATGCATTATATGGAATGGAGATAAGTTAGAGGCATTCGCAATAAGAGCAGGGGTGAAACAAGGATGTCCATTATCACCTCTATTATTTAATATTGTAGTATAAATAATAGCTTTAGCAATAAGAGTAGAAAAAGGAATTAGAGGAATTAGAATAGGCAAGGAGGAAACAAAACTCTCACTTTTTGCAGATGATATGATGGTATACTGAGAGAATCCTAGGAAATCAACTAAAAATTACTCAAAACAATTAACAACATTAGAAAAGTTGAGGGATATAAAATAAATCCACATAAATCATCAGCATTTCTATACATGACCAACAAAGTCCAGCAGTAAGAGATAGAAAGAGTTATGGTAGAAAATATAAAATAACTGGGTGTCTACTTGCTAAGACAAACACAGGAACTCTATGAACACAATTACAAAACACTTTTCACACTAATCAAATCACATCTAAATAATTGAAAAAATATCAATTGCTCATGGATAAGCCAAGCTGATATAATAAAATGACAATTCTACCTGCTTTATTTTACTTATTCAGTGCCATACCAATCAAACTACCTAAAATTATTTTATAAAGTTAGAAAGAAATAATAAAATTCATTTGGAAGAAAAAAAATCAAGAATATCGAGGGAACTAAAGAAAAAATGCACAGGAAGGTGGGTTAGCTGTAACAAATCTGAAGCCATACTATAAAGAGGCAGTCATCAAAACTATTTCGTACTGGCTAAGAAATACTGTGGTGGATCAATCGAATAGCTTAGGCACAAGAGACAAAGTAGTAAATTACTTTAGTAATGTACAGTTTGATAAACCCAAAGAATCCAGTTTCTAGGATAGGAACTCAGTATTTGACAAAAACTGCTGGGAAAACTGGAAGATAGTATGGCAGAAATTAGGCATAGACCAACATCTTATACCTTATACTAAAATAAGGTCAAATTGGGTACATGATTTAAACATAAAAGCTGATACTATAGGTAAATTAGGAGAGGAAGGAATAGTCTACCTTTCAGATCTTTGGAAAGGAGCAGAGATTATGACTAAACAAGATATAGAGAGTATTATGAAATGCAAAATGGATGATTTTGATTACAATTAAAAATAATTTTTTTACAAGAAGAAGAAATTCATCCAAAATTAGAAGGGAGACAGAAATCTGGGAGACAATTTTTATAGCCAGTATTTCTGATAGAGGCCTCATTTCTAAAATATGTCGGATACTAAGTCAAATGTATAAGAATCCAAGTTATTCCCCAATGGAGAAATGGTCAAAGGATGTGAACAGGCAGTTTTCTGATGAAGAAATCAAAACTATCTATTGCCATCTGAAAAATCACTCTAAATCACTATTGATTAGAGAAAAGCAAATTAAAACAACTCTGAGCTACCACTTGACACCTATCAAATTGGCTAATATGACAAAAAAGGAAAATAATAAGTACTGGACAAACTTTGGAAAAATTGGAACACTAATGCATTTTTGTTGGAGCCGTGAACTGATCCAACCATTATGGAGAGCAATTTGGAACTATGCCCAAAGGGCTATAAAACCATGCATAGACTTTGACCCAGCAATATCACTATTATGTCTTTTTCCCAAAGAGATCATAAAAAAGGAACAGGACACACATGTATGAAAATATTTATAGCTGTTCTTTTTGTGGTGGCAAGGAAGTGGAAATTGAGGGGTTGCCTATCAATTGGGGAATGGCTAAACAAGTTGTGGTATATGAATGTAATGGAATACTATGATTCTGTAAGAAACTATGTGCAGGTGGATTTCAGAGAAACCTGGAAAGACTTACATGAACTGATGCTGGGTGAGATGAGCAGAACCAGGAGAATATTGTAGATGGTATCAACAACATTATGTGTTGATCAACTGTGATAGACTTGATTCTTCTCAGCAATACAATTGTCCAAGATAGTTCTAAAGAACTTATGATGCTAGATCTTGTGTGATCCTGACTGTGGCTCCTCTGTATTTAAACTCCTTTTTTTCTAGCTGCTTGCAATATTTTATCCTTGACCTAGGAACTCTTGAATTTGGCTATAATATTCTTGGAAGTTTTAATTTTGGATATCTTTCAGGAGGTGATTGATGGATTCTTTCAATTTCTATTTTACCTCTGCTTCTAGAATATCAGGGTATTTTCCCTGACAATTTTATGGAAGATGATGTCCAAGCTCTCTCCTAGATCATGGTTTTCAGGTAGTCCAAAGATTTTCCAATAATCTCTTATGGATCTATTTTCCAGGTCAGCTGTTTTTCCAAGGCAATATTTCATATTGCCCACTACTTTTTTATTCATTTGGATTTTCTTTACTTTGTCTTGATTCCTCATACAGTCACTATCTTTCATTTGTTCAGTCCTAATTCTTAGGCAATTATTTTCTTCTGAGAGCTTTTGTATCTCCTTTTCCATTTAGCTTTTCAAGATGTTAACCTTTTTTTATCATGACTACTGCATCTCTGTCATTTCCCTTTCCATTCTTTCCTCCCTCTCTCTATATCTTCCTTCTATCTCTCCTCATTTCTCTACAAAGTCCATTTCCAGCACTTCCTTGCAGTGAGGCCAATTCTTTTTTTTTTTTCCCTTTGGAAGCTTTGGATATAGTGGCCCTGTGGTTACTGTCCTTATTGCTAAAGAAACTTTTTATAATTCCCAACTTTCTTTGCTTGCTCATCTTGTAGTCTTTTACTTGACTTTTTACTCCCTCTTACACTGGGGCCCTACTTCCCAGCTACACTGGCCCAAACTTCAAAGGGTCCCAGGTGTTTTGGTTTGAGGGAGAGGAGGTTTTGCTCTCACCTGGCCTGTTTTCTGGTCCAAAGATAATCTCAAGCCAACTTTCTAATCAATTAGCCAGCAGAACTCTTTGCTCCAAAGATTCTGTCCCCACCCTCCACCCCCATCTGGGCTTTTCACTCAAGATTTCTTCCTGGTTCCCTGCTGGGGTAGGATAGCTGAATTCCTCCTGAGCTCCTCCAGACATTCTTGAATATTTTCCTCCAGCCATATGTTCAGCCCTCTCACCCAAGCATAAGCTTAGTTCCAGAAGACTCTGGTACTGCAGCTGATTTGGAGGCTTGTGGGTAAGTTCTTCTGGTGCACTGTACCTGGGGTCTGTGTTGGTGTGATTGTAGGTTTGGATTCTTCTCACAGTACAGCATGGCATCCTATGATCTTTCTTTGGATGGAAAATAATCTCCACGCATCTTTTTGTGGGTTTTGATACTCCACGGGTTGCTTCATTGCTGTTTTTGTGGTAATTGTGTCAGGAGCTCTGTGCATTTAATCTCTTTCCTCTGCCATCTTGGCTCTGCCTCTGGAAGAAAGTTATTTTTGAAAAATACTTTTAGATATATGCATGTGCATATATATGTGTGTATGTATGTGTATGTATGTATGTATGTATGTATATGCTCATACACTGTCTATAGGGGCAGCTACATGTCACACTGGCCGTGAAGTTGGGATGACCTGTGTTCAAATCCCAACTCAGACACTTACTAGTTTTGTGAACCTGGGTCAGTCCCTTAGCCCCAGTTATCTTAAACATCTGGGACCATCTCCAGTTATCTTGATATGTATCTTGCCACTGGACCTGGATGGCTCCAGAGGAGTGTTGCTTTTAAAATTATATGTGGTCACCTTACTTCTGTACTAAGTTTTGGAAAAATTAGCTGGGGTTCCTAATACAGTGCTCCTTATAAATTAGAGGCTACTGCACCAATTTGGGGCATTAAGCATTTATTAAAGTATATTAAATATTAGTAAAGAGTGTAAACATGGCTCTGAAAGATAGGAAAGTCTAGCTAGGATCTAAGGGAAGAGAGAGAAAATGGGTCACCTCTGCTCTCACCAAGTTCCTGGGCCAAGAGAGAGATCAGTGAGTGTAAGGTCTTAGGGAATTGAGAGAGGCAGCCCTTACACACTCCTTAAAGCTAATTAGCTAGCTTCATTCAAATCTATTGGTTCACTGGTTTTGAGGGTGGTTCGGTGCAGTTGTCCTGATGTCAAAGCCCAGAGAAGAGATCCTCGGGCAGAAGGAAGGCCTTCAGGTGGCTGTGTTTTTGAGTGAGGTAACCTCCTGACTTTGGGCTGGCCTTAAGAAAGGTCAGGCCAGCCTCTCTTGGGCAGGCCTCTGGGAGTCCCAGAACCCATATTATTTTCTCACAGGAAAGAGTGAGGTTGGTGCCTTGCACAACCCTCCCTCATTTAAATCCAATTCAGTACAAGTCATGACATCACCTGATATCATGGTCCTCTTCAGGAACGCAGGACAAACAACAACAACTACAGTAACATGTGTATACACACAGAAAGGAGGTAGAGCTAAAGAGATAGAAAAAATTGACACATGAAAGACAGAGAATGAAAAAAAGCATATTTAAGGGATGGAGTATATTGATTCAGTAATATAATGGGATCCTCTCTATTCTATTTCAACTTGGAGATTCTGCAATTCAGTTTCTATGTTCTTCACTTTACAAATAAGGAAATGGAGGCTCATAGAGGCAAATGGGTGACTTGCCAGGAGTCCCCTAAGATGTGTCAGAGCCTGGCTTAGCCACATTTTACAATGGCAGCTGTGCTCAACACAGGGTAAAAGAGAACACAGGGCTAATTGGAAGCTTTTGACAGGTTCTTTCTATCTTTCTTAATCAAGGAAGTGTAAGCAAGGTTCACAATAGACTTAATCACCAGATTCCTTCCTTTCCTACGGCAGAGACCTTTTAAAAATTCATATTCTATTTCTTCCTCTTTCACTGAACTACTAAATTAAAAAGGAGCTCTAATTTCCCAGGTGCCTCATACCTGGAGGCCCCTCCCCATGGGTAGTTGTACTAGTACTCCCTTGCCATTAAGAAATACGTGATCTGTATTGGAATACCTGATGATGCCAGGCTGATTTCCCCAGGAAACACCTGGAGTAATAGAAGGACTCCCTGCAAAGTCGGTGCTGGATCTCAGGACCCTCCAAACATTCATAATGGCATATGTCCATCATGAGGCTGACTTCAGGCTATTCTTTCTGAGAAAGGCAGGAAGGGTATGTAGGAGAAAGCATTGTTCTATGTGTCAAGAAACAGTGAAAATGTCTATCTTCTGTACAATGGAAAAGTTAGACAACATAAGCTAAGAGTCCCTGCTAAGCACAGGCAATGCAGTATGGTAGAAGATAGGCTCTGTAGCCAGAAGACTTGGGCTCAAAACTTAACTTTATGTTCCCTTTTCAACTTTGTGTGCCTACATAACCTCTAAATCTTTGCATCCTCTTCTCTACAATGAGCACTGGACAAGCAATTAGTCAACAAATATTTTTAAGCAACTAAGTGGCATAATAGATAGAATGCTGGGCTTGAATTAAAAAACAAACAATCAAATAAAACAAAGCAAACCCCAAACAATAACAAAACCTGAATTCAAATTGTGATGTTTAAAATAGAATGCCTGCCCTTACCTAGCTAAGATTTACTGATAAATTCAGCAACAGTTTAGGTTTTTAAGCATTTATTAAAGAGTAAAGATAACACATGGGTTACAGCCTATCTCCTTTCCTCTCTCTGCCACCAACCCAAAGCCCCAGAATGAAAAAAGGGTGATCCCCAGCAGCTTCTCCCAGAAGCCCACTGTGAACCAGGAAGCAGGGTAGTCTCCCCACACAGCTCCCAACTAATTGGCTGGTCCATTGATTGACATGACTTGCAGGTGGTCTATGAATAGACATAACTTCCAGATGCTAGGCAACGCACATCCTTTCTCCTCAGGGCAGACTTGCTCTGATTCTCACAATGACTCTCAGCAGGATGGTGGTGCTCCGGTTCTCACAAAATCCTACCTCAGACACTTACTGTGTGACCCTGGCCATATCTCTTAACTTCTATTGGCCTCAGTTTTCTCAGCTATACAATGGGAATGATATTTGCACAAGGTCATTGTGGGAACAAGTGAGTACAAATATATTGAATGTTTTATAAACTTCAAAGCACTAGATGCATGCTAGGTAGTCACTGGGAATACAAGGACTGAAAGGGAAATGATCCCTCTTCTAGATAACATAAAGCCACATATGTACAAATCAAGCTATATACAGGATAAATAGAAAACAACTAATGTAGAGAATGCACTAAAATTAAGAGGTGTTAGGGAAAGTTTCCTGTAGAAGGTGGAGTTTTATTTGGGACTTAAGGGAAACTAGAGGGGTCTGTAATCAAAGTGGGGGAGGGAAAGTATCCCAGGCATGGGGGACAATCAGAAAAAATGCCTGGAGCTGGGATACATAATGTGTTCATGGAACAGTCAAGGGGCCAGCATCACTGGGCTGAAGAGTATGCATAGGGGAGTCAAGTGTAAGAAGATTGAGAAGGTAGGAGGGGCCAGGCTATGAAAGACTTTGAATGCCAAACAAAGGATTTTGCATTCAAAATGTCAGGCAATTGGAAGCCATTCAAAAATTTATTGAGTGGTATATGATTTTCACTTTAGGAAAATCACTTTACTGGCTGAGTAGAGCATGGATCAGATTGGGGAGAGAGGCAGGCAGATCCACCAGCAGCTTTCGCAATACTCCAGGCATGAGGTGATGAGGTCCTATAGGATAGTGGTGGCAAAATCATAGAAGAGGGGGCAGCTAGGTGGCACAGTGGATAGAGCACCGGCCCTGGAATCAGGAGTACCTGAGTTCAAATCTGGCCTCAGACACTTAACACTTACTAGCTGTGTGACTCTGGGCAAGTCACTTAACCCCAATTGCCTCACTAAAACAAACAAACAAACAAACAAAAAATCATAGAAGAGAAAGGTGTGTCTACAATGTCTACAATGCCAGCATTTCTAGAACACTTTAAGGTTTGCAAAGCACTTTACAGAGTATATAAGCAAATATCAAATAAGGTAATGCACTTATGTTCTATGGACATATTTGTGTAAAGTACTTTGCAAATACAAACATTATAAATTTGAAAGATGATGTCATGGTAATAGTGATGATGATCTGAGGGGAGGGCAGGGGGGAAGGGAGGTAAGGAGAGGGAGGGGAGGGGAGGGGAGGGGAGGAGAGGAGAGGAGCAGGATATGGACCTCCTTGGAAGTCTGGTAAAGTCTATAGACCCCTTCTAGGAATAGTGTTTTAAAGCATAAAACAAAATACATAGTTTTACAAAGGGTATTGAATATAGTTAAATCCAGTAATCACATACAAATGTAAAAATGCATTGATATCACATTAAGGAAGATACTGGATATAATTCCAGCTTTGTCTCATGCTAGCTGTATGGCCTTGAAAAGTTATTTTACAATTCTCAGCCTCAGCTTTTTATCTGTCAAATGGTAGAATCATAGAATTTCAGAGTTAGAAGAGACCTTAAATGTCTTTTTATCCTGTGTATATCTGAAAAAAAAAAAACAATTCTCTCTAGAAGATCCTGCCAAGTAATTCCCTAAATTTTCCCTAAAACATCTCTCAGGAATTCAGAGAAGCATAAGAATTCTTTTTTAATTGATGCAAGAAAGTGAGCAGAATCACAAAAACAACACGCACAACTATTCCCCCATTCAACATACCTGAAAAAGTGATCACCTAGCTTTTAATTAATTGCCCTTGGAAGAGAAACTTGTTATTTCCCCAGTTATGCCATTTTACTTTTGCCCAGCTCTATACTTTCAAGAATGTTGGTTTTTTTGTTAATTTTCCTGTATTCTTCTCCACCAGTCCTAATATAACTTCTTTGCAACTTTGAGCCTCTCCATTCTCCCCTCTAGGACCAAGAACATGAATTGTAATCCCTCTTTCATATGACAGGTCTTCAAATTCTGGCTATCCTATCCCTTTAAGATATTTTTTCCTTCTCCATGCTAACCATTCCCAGTTCTTTGACCTTTATATGACCTGATCATGAGTTCCTTCTCCATTCTAATCATAAAAGGTAGCCTAGCCCCATGCATTCACTCAGCTTTTAGCTCATTGGGAATGGGTCCATGGAAGAAATATCATAAGTATTTTTTAATAAGGTTGTAGTATATATGGAGGAATAAAACCATATTTATCATTTTTAGATTTGAGTTAGAAAGTGGCTTTAGTCTTTCCTGGTCATTGTGCAGGTGGGCCAAAGAAACCACATTTCCAAGGTCATACAACTAGTTAATTTCAAGGTGGAAAATAGTAGCTAGGTCCAATGCCTTATATTCCAGTGAATTAGTATTATGCCATGGCATCTCTTTTAATAGCAACATAAAACACTCAGATCTTGGCATATCACTTATAATATAACCTCTTCAAAATTAATTCCTCTTTTCTCTGTTCCAGTGACCAGTATAGTATATAGGAGATCGAATCAAGGTTTAACATTTGCTAAAAGCTGCCTCCATTTCAACATGCTTGAGAACTCTACTCCTATACCCTGACACATGGTATACTGCTCTACCTAGAAGAAATCCTAAAATTATTTCTTTTTATCACTGGAGTTCAATGGAGAGAGTTGTGAAGAATGTAGGGTAAAAGAAAATAGCTGCACATACCAGGTCTGCCATTTTCTCAATGAATTGCTTGGGGGGGTGGGGTGGGGATGGGGGAGAGAGAGAGAGAGAGAGAGAGAGAGAGAGAGAGAGAGAGAGAGAGAGAGAGTTTGAGATTCTCCAGTTCCTCATTTTCCTTCAGTGTAAAACAAGGTGGAGATTTTGAACATCCCCTTCTGTTTTAAATCTTATGATACTTCAAGGAATAAACTCAGCTCCCGTGTTTCCTTCTCCACATTCCTTAGTGCTCTGAATTTCTACTGTCCCCTTTTCAAGTGAAGATATATTTGGAGCTTTGATTATATACAAAATATAGAAAAAGAAAGGAAGGGAAGGAATGACACTGATAGAGGAGGGAGCAGAGAAAAAGAAGGAGAAATGAGAGAGGAGAGAGGGGGACAGAGAGAAGAGGGGGTGAGAGAGAGATACAGAGATACAGAGAGAGACAGAGAGACAAAGAGGCAGAGACACAGACAGAGACAGAGAAAGAATTTATTAAGAACTTGCAATGTATCAAGCATTGTGCTAAGAACTAATATCTGAGGATACAAAAAAAAAAAAAAAAAGGAAAACCAGCTTTTGCCCTCAAGGAGTTCAAATTCTTGTGGGAGAATGAAACATAAGGGAATTTTGGCCTAAGAGAGGTAAACTGCTTTGGAAAAGTTACAGGGACGTCAAAGGGATTTATAGAGTTGCAGATTAAAACACCTTTTCCCGGAGCAATTGTAGTATTGATTTGATTATCGTTCCAAAACCAGAAAGATGAGGACATGCAGCTGGTTTGTAGAGGAACAAGTGGAATTATGTCCATGTCACTGGATGGAGGGGACTTCCATGTAGATATAGTGGACCATGTGAGGCAGGAGACAAAAAGAGCTGGGGTCCCCAGGGTGGAGCATCAGGTTTCTTTTTGTGGGTTTGTTTTCATGAATTCAGCACTTCAGGCTCATTTTATGTTTTTGTGGACCCCATTTCATCCCAGTGTATTTGTCCCATTTAGCTAAGTTTATGTCTCAGTTTCTTCATGTATAAAAACGGAAATGCTCCCCATCACTAGGATCACTGTGAGCAATGCAGATGAGTCCCATTATAAAGAAACCTAATCTGAAAATAAGCATTTATTAAGATAGCTAAATTAAGATGCTTCCCACAAAATAATTTCATGAAGAGAGCATGAACACATGAAATGTGGATCAAAAGAAACTGTTTATCTATCCCCACCCCAGTGCCTAAGGCAGGGTCTTTAATGGAGTAGTCATGCATCTCCCAACTTTGCTACAAAAATAACATGAAATACTTTCCATACATCATCTTGAAAACCTTAAAAAGTTTTACATAGATATCAGCTACTAAAGCAGTTATGGCAAATTAAGGAGTATTTGCTTATATTTTTATAAAACATTTTCTTTTCTCTTCCCACAACAAACTTAGGAGATGACTACTCTAAGTATCAGGTATTGCTATCAGACATAACCAGAGTAGGCATTGCTCCAGAGTGCCAATCTTTTTATCCATGGAGATTATCCAACCCATTGACCCTGATCTTCTCTATCCAGTAAATTACTGGCCTCCACTACTAACTTTGCAAACCATGGCACCATGCTGAGTGTCTCACACTTCTCATGGTCCCACTCCTCAATCAAATTCAATGAAAAATAATTTATTAAGCTATTACTATGTTTCAGGCACAGGGGAATCTTCTGGGAATTCAAATATCCAAGTGAGAAAGACTGTCTCATAGAGCTTAAATTATATTCTACCATTATGTTTTCTTTCCGGTTTTGTTTATTATTTGGTGGACTTTAAAACCAATCCTCCTCTCCTGATGGCTCATTCTAGAGAATGCCTCAGCATGAGGATGGACCCTCCTTGACCTGGGAGGGCCCATCAACCTTGCTGATTGCTCACCCAGGAATTTATTTCCACAAGACCCAACCCCATTCTCCCATTGGTGACTCCCCTCTGGGGCCTCTATTTTGTAGAAGAGTCCAGGAAGATTTGGCTTCATTTTCCTCTTATCCCTGAACTGGAATTGAAATTAAAGTTTCTTGACTCTAGGGCCAACTTTCTCATGATTAAATTTGAATGAATGAATGGATGGACAGTAAATGAAGTTACCATTGTTACATCACCAAAGGTGTCTGAGATGTCTCTCAGCATGAAGTTTTTCCCTTTCTCCTCAGCTGCAAGTGGTTTCCCTCCCAAACTCCTACGTATATAACTACTTTGTATTCATTTATATTTATTCACAATGTATTCATTCTGTATATAGATGTATGAAATTTCTTCCCTACTAGAATTGAGCTTATTTTAATTAGGGCTTTTTTTTTGTTTTGTTTTTTGTTTTGTTTTTGTATCTGTTGCACAGTTCGTGGGACACGGTGAGGGCTTCATAAATAACTCTTATCTGATTATTATCTTTGAGTTCCTCTTTTTTGGAGATACATGTGTAAACCAAAAGAAGGACAACAAAGCCATTTAAAAAAAAAAGATGATTATGAAACAACCACATCATCAGTGGTCAGGCACTGCAGGCTAAATATTTCTTCTCCAGCAGACCTCTTCTAAAACTTGCTTTCTTTTATTTGAGATCTAAGGAACTGACAGAAGTGTTGTCCATCACTTCAGTATGAAACTTAAATGAATATTATATGTATACTCTCCTTGGGGCTTTTCCGTAACTGACATGATATGAATCATAGTAACTAGATTTCCCCTTCCATTAGCAGTCATCATCTACAAAGTAAGGATGGACCAGAGAAATCCTTTCCCCTATCTGCTCGCCCCCAATAGAAGCCTTCCATCTAGACTTTCATTTCTACTTACCGTTGTCCCTGTGCTCTACCTCAGCATATGATACTCCAATTTCCCATGTCCCCAGAAACAAATGGCATCATGGGCCAGGATTCAATTCAGTTGAAAGGTGTTTTGTTGTTGTTGTTTTATTTCATTAAATATATATTAATGTTTACTCTTCTGGGTCCTGGTGATACAAAAATCAGTCAGTTTCTGTCCTCGATAACTTTTTATTCTACTTGAGTGTGATGTGCATGTATGCAGGGATATTATGTATACAAAATAAAGCTAAGCAAATAATAATTCGATTTAGAACTAGAAAGGTTCAAGGCCTTCTAGTCATGGATCGTAGGGCTAGAGATAGATGAGAACTCACAACCATATGATTTTAAATATCAAGAAACTGAGGCACAAACATGAAAAGTAATTTACCTCAGAAGTAGGATTTGAAATCATGTCCTCTGAAATCAGACCAGTGTTACTTCTGCCCTCATCACCATCACTTCAGATTTCATAGATGAGAAAATTGAGACCCAGTTAGATGAAATTACTTGGAAATGTCCAAAACCAATAGGTTGTAAGTAGTAAATGCTACATTTAAACTCAGGTACTCTAGCTCTTCTTCCTACTACCCTAAAGCATGCCCTTCCCAGAGACATTCAAAGGCATGCCAGTAAGTGGCCAGATATTTGCTTGGCTTTTTTGATCACTTTGATGGTTTTAGATGACATAAGCACAATGACCAGTAGGACTGAGTTGACTGGTGCTGAAAGGAATCTACACCTTTGAGAGAAGCAGTAAAATTATCTTTTCTATCAATTGGAATAATGTGAAAATTGACTTGAAACTTTCTTTTTTAGCATAACCACTGGTGTGAACTAAATACACATGCTGTTTTATGGGCCGTTCAAAATTTAGAACTCTGTTTGATAGAACTGCTCACTTTCTCAGGAACAATCAGCCAAATGCCGCCATTCAGTGGGGAAGGTAATGAAGCTTTTAGGGGCTTATTCTCCAGGGAAAATTTGTGTTTGTGCTCTTTTAGGGTGATGTCTCATATCTCACCATCCACACTCCTCTGATTCTACCTCTGTGAGTGTTAGTTTTTCATCTCCAATACAGGGATAATACATTACCTTCACCACAGGAATGTTGTGGAAAAAGAACTTTTGTAAACTTAAATGCCATGCAAATGTGAATTATTAAATGCCTACTATACTTCAAGTTTTGTGATAAAAAATAAAAAGTCAAGTAGCCCCCTTGCCTTAATAAGCTTCTATGTTTTATTATTATTATTATTATTATTATTATTATTATTATTATTATTATTATTATTATTATTATTATTAGGGTTGAGTGACTTGTCCAGGGTCACACAACTAGTAAGTGTCAAGTGCTTTAGGCTGGATTTGGAATCAGGTCCTCCTGAATATAAGGTGGGTGCTTTATCCACTGGGCCACCTAGCTGTCCCCTTGCTTCTATGTTATTTTAAGGAGAAGGCATACAGTGCTTACATACAGATATGTGTACATATTATATAATACATCATATATTTATACATTTTATAATACACATAATACAACTGTCAAACAGAGGAGTTTATATAGAGTTTTTTTTTTTTTTTTGGCAGGCAATGAGGGCTAATTGACTTGCCTAGGGTCACACAGCTAGTGTGAATTTGAACTCAGGTCCTCCTGAATCCAGGGCTGGTGTTTTATCCACTGTGCCTAGCTGCCCCTGTATATAATTTTAAATTTGGAAATTGATGTCAAGGACAGTATCCTGCTCCCATTCACAACTATGGTGATGCCCAAAACTATTATTTTCATGAATCTCATGTAACCAAGCCGTTCATATGAACTCATTAAATAATAAATAAATAAACAAGAGTTTATCAAGTAAGGGAATAACTAGGTCACCAATGAGTTGGGGATGGGGAATTATCTAGTTCTATTTTTTGAAAGGCAACCAATGTGGGAAAGAATTTGCTTAACTTTTAATATTTGTAACTTTGTGGGGTTTTTTTGAAGGGTTTTTTTTGTGGTGTTGTTGTTTCTTTTGCTTTTGCAATGATTGTGGTAGGAGGGACAAAGAATGTAGAACTGAAAAAATATATTTTGTTTTGTCTTGTTTTGTTTTTTTTGGTGAGGCAATTGAAGTTAAGTGACTTGCCCAGAGTCACACAGCTAGCAAGTGTTAAGTGTCAGAGGCCTGATTTGAACTCAGGTCCTCCTGACTCCAGGGCCAGTGCTCTATCCACTACACCACCTAGCTGTCCCCCCAAAATATTGTTTTTAAAAAAAAAGCAAAGAAAGTAACCTGGAGCTTCAAATATAGGGCAAGTCCCGAATCAGAGGCATGATAAAGATTATCCTTCACTTCTCTTTGTATTCCTATTTGCCCTATTTTCCTAGTCTGGACAGACCATGGATCCAAGTTTTCTCATGGGCCTGTTATTTCTGTTGTACAAGCCATGAACTTTGCTTTCACAATTCTTAGGAACAGGTTCCTTGAACTACTAAGGAGCATCCTGATGTGGTTTTATGCTGTCTTGTGCTCAAATCCCACTCCAAGTATTTCATTAAACATAATTAATTAAGTTAGAATTGTTCCCCACCTTACATGTAAAAACAAATTGTAACATCGATTTTTTTTTTTTTTTTAGTGAGGCAATTGGGGTTAAGTGACTTGCCCAGGGTCACACAGCTAGTAACTGTTAAGTGTCTGAGGCCGGATTTGAACTCAGGTACTCCTGACTCCAGGGCTGGTGCTCTATCCACTGTGCCACCTAGCTGCCCCTAACATCGATTTTTAAAACTTTGTGTTCCAAATTCTCATTCTTCCTCCCTATCACCCCCCTTAAGCACTCAAGCAATTCAAACCCCAAGTATTTCAGAAGAGTTAGTATCTCATCTGCCTAGAATTCTAGCCCAGTCAACAACTGTGCCTGGACTTAAGGAATACTTCTTAGTATCATGAGAAAAAAGGGGAGGGGATTGTTACTAGCCCCCAATACTAAACTTCCAACCACTCATGTTGTTTCCTGTTGCTCAGCCCTTAATCTTATAATGTTATTTACCCTGTTATGTTCTTTTTTCTGTACTTCCCAATGGAGGCAAGCCATGGATCCATTTGTTGACTGGTGGCATGCCCCTGCTAAAACATGTTATCATATTTCAGAGATCTGCCTCAGTTTACTCTTTCATCAAAATCTCAATCACGACAGGGAACATTGGAGTTGAATGACTAATTTAGAAGAATTAGGCACAACCTAGAGCAACGTATACACGTTTTCTCTAGTTGTTAGGAATTTCGTCATCACTATAAAATCTAAACTGTAGTTTAGAAAACAGTAGGAAGAATTTTGGAAATGGAGGTCAAGTTGTTAGCTTTGAATATCAATTTGCATTATAATTTAGAGGATCCTGGCAAGGATATTGAAGCATTCTAGCACTGTTTGCTTGAACTCTAAAATGAATAGGTTGGGATAGATTAACTCTAAAGTCACTACTCTTCTCTCAAAGTATGCAACTATGAGTACAGAGAAATTGGGATTCAAGAGGACCTGAGTTCAAATCTGACCTCGATACTTGACACTCACTAGCCATTTGACCCTGGGCAAGTCACTTAACCCCAATTGCCTCACCCCCTAAAAATTCTATAAAAAAGTTCTGTAGAATCATATATCATTTAGTTAAACTCTTTCATTTTTGAAATAATAACAATGACTACTGATATAACAATTAAAGTTTAAAAGCACATTAAGTGGTAAATTTTATTGAATATTCCAACACTCTTGCAAAGTATTGTACTCCCCATATGGTTTACCCCATCTAAGTGATAGTAAAACTGAGACCTAGAATGGTTAAATAACTTCAGAGTCACAGCAAGCAAATGTCTGTGATGGGATTTTACTTGAATAAGAATCATTTTATCCCCAGAGTGGATATGCAAACTGTTGGATTACTACTGGTTAAGATGGCTGTAGTGGGGATTTTGGGGGGATAGTAAGAAAATTGGACTACATAGACTTTGAGGTTCTTTCCAACTTTAACATTTTGTGATGGTCAATAATCTGTCTTGGTTTACCCATTTTCTTTTCCTCCCTGAAATATACTTGCTCATTTTCCATTTGAGATATTTGAGGATTAGAATGTTATGTTTACTGAACAAAAATCATACAGATAATAATTTAGAACTTGGATGATGGTTCTTGAACTCTGTATTCAGAACTCTTGCTACTTTTTTCTCAATCTAATACAATTTTGATTTTGGCATTTGATGTAAAGAGCACCCCTATCCTTTCAGTTATAAGTTCAGTGTCTTCTGTGAATCCTCACTCTCAATCACCATACATTTAAAATCAATTACAAAATCTGATCATTTCTACCTTTACATCAGTTCTTAGGTGTGTCCCCTTCTAGCCACTCACATAGCCACAACCCTAATCATTGTAACTTTTTGCCTCAACTGTTGCAATAGACTTCAGCTGTTTTCTTTGTTTTTACTCATTCTAGTGCAATCGCTACTCAATTGTCAAGAGGATTTTTCCAAAGGGCACATCTAACCATGTCATTCTTTCTGCTCAATGAGTCACAAAGGTTTTCGCCTACCTTCAGGAAAAAAAATTAAACTTCCTTTTTATTGAAACCTATTGACTGTTTGGTCCCTTCCTATCTTTCCACTATCCATACTCTATATTCTCTTCAAGACCTTTTATGATACAGCTATCCTGCCCTACTTGCAGTTCTTAAAATATGACCACCATCTATCTCTTTTCCTTTTAATTGGCTTTCTCCATTCATAGAAAGCTGTTCTTTCTTACCTTTAACTTTTTGTTTCTCTAGATTCCTTAAAAATTCATTTTTCACTCTACCTTCTTTATGAGATCTTTCTCACCGCCCCTTTCTCTTACATTATTTTCCATTTCATATTTCCTTTCTTATCTGCACATATATATTTGCATGCTGTTCACCCATACTTTTGAATACCTTAATTTTTTTGTGGGGCAATGGGAGTTAAGTGACTTGCCCAGGGTCACACAGCTAGTAAGTGTCAAGTGTCTGAGGCCGGATTTGAACTCAGGTACTCCTGAATCCAGGGCTGGTGCTTTATCCACTGTGCCACCTAGCTGCCCCTGAATACCTTAATTTTTATACACACACACACACACACACACACTGCTTTTAACATTATAATATCAACATTGGCTGTCTAGTCTGTATCCCCTTCTGAAATAACATTTGCTCCCTTCTATATATTTTATAATTTTCTCATTGGCTCTTTCATTCATTTCCTTTTTTTCACCTTGCTTCACTCATTTATTCTCTAATGTAATGATATATAGATATAGATCTATCTATATTTATCTAGTTCAATTTAGGTATGGATATATTTACCCCTTTTAGTGAGTTAATTTTATTTTAAGATGTGTGACTATTTTGTCTAACAGGGGCTTACAGTTAAATAACTATAATCCCTAAATTTTATCTCTTAATTTATTTTTACTTTTCTACCTCTTTAAGCCTCTTTTCTTATTGTCTCTTTCAATCAATTAATGTATGACTAGGGAAAATTATACTAGCCAATTTATATCGAGAACAGGAGATAACAGATATGTAGCTTATCATCATATTAATACTCCTATTCCACAGGTTTGTCATGCCCGGGTGGGAGTGGGGATAAGCTCCCACTCTCTATAAAATGCTCCAATGTCAGCCTTGGCAGGCAACCTGCCTAGGGGAAGGAACCCTGATTTTAAACCTCCACTGCCTTGCGGCTATACCCATCTATGGGAAAGGCTTCGGGATTTAACCCCGAGGAAAAATCAGGAGTCAGAGTCCCTTAGGCAGTTGGATGTTGGACATCATATCCCTCTGGCAACTCCTGCAGAGGCACCAGTGCCAAACTGTATTGCCTCTGCCTCTCCTTTGGATCCACCAACGTCACAGAGAGTAAAAACCTGCTGCATAGGCAGCAGCTTATTTTCCATATTGATTTGCCCAGGCCAGCACCCTGGAAAGGACATTTCAGCTACTCCTCATAGGGTAGATACAACCATGGGATGCAGCACTTACCAGTTATAAGTCACTCAAAAGCTGGGGCTCCCATATCAGACTGCCCAGCCACACTGTGGCCTGTGGCTCTTCAAGGCACTGATCCATGGTCATCTGCAACTGGTGGAGGTCGTCTACTACTACTACTACTACTACTACTACTACTACTACTACTACTACTACTACTACTACTACTACTACTATTCCACTGAGTGGACTGTCAGTGAAAGATTTATGAAAAGCCACAGAGTCACTTTCGATGGGCATTGGCAGGAGGGGTATTGTATAGGAAATGTATGACTTAAAAGAACAACAACAACAATGACAATAACAACAACAATGACAATAACAACAACAACAACAACAACAACAGTGAACCATTGAGGAAGTGAGAGTCAAGGACAGATGGAAAGCCCAAAGGCTGTGCTAGAATTAAGCAGATATGAACCTACAACATAGGCAATAGGCAGCATGTTGAAATGGAAAGAATGCCAAATTTGCATTAACACTTGGATTCAAATCCCAACTGTTCCATTTTTTTTTTTGGTTGTGTGATCATAAGCCATTAAACCATTACGATTTGGGGCGGGGGGGTTGCCCATGTGACTTTATCTTCTCTTGCCCTCAGTTTACTGATTTTTCAAATTTGTAGGTTGATTTATATGGCCTCTAAGAACACTTCTAGTTATAGATATGTATTCTAAACATTTTCAAGACACTTAAGCTCTATTACATGATACTATGAGTTTGCAAAGGTGGATGGATCTATTGACTCTTAGCATCCCAAGTATTGGATGTTTTATGGAGGAAGCAGGTCCACTAGCAAGGTGGGTTTTAAATAAAGGGAGGGGAAATGTTGGGTCAGAAGAGGCAACCACTTTAAGATGGTGTAATAATTTGAGTCTAATTATTTTATTCTCTCAAATCAATATAATAAAATATATATATTTTTTTAATGTCAGAGGCTCTAAGATACCATACATGACCATTTTTTCCTATTAAAAAGTCTACTTCTTTCTATCAGGACATTAAAGCAGCAAATTATAGATCCCCAAAAAAACCTATTTATGAAAGGAACAAATGAGATAAATATAACCATGGATTTTTAACTACAGCTGCTAGTAGCAGCAATCAAGACCCATTTCCTCTTTTCTGTTTGTGCAAACACACACACACACACACACACACACACATTCTGGAAACATGATAGGCCTAATTGAAAAAGTTCTTCCATCCCTATTGGCAACAGACACTGAGAAGGGGAGAAACTGAGCAGCATGACAAAATAGAGTGGAGAAGTTGTGTGAGTGAATAGATTTCAGAGGTCATTTACAAAATTTAGCTTTGCCTCCAAGTTTCTTTCCAGCTCTAAAAGCATGATCCTATGAGATGAATCCAGAAGGCAATTATACTTTATAAAGGAAAAGAAGAGAAACAAAGCCCACTGGTCCAATCATTACATTTCTCCAGATTAGTGTGATTAAGTTTCTTATCTATTTGAACTGGACACAAAGTTTGAGATAGTTCTCATGCAACTATTTGTGTACGTATTTCTGGAGTTCTCAGGCAAGATGTGGTAGACTTCGAATAAAAGGACAGATTTAAAGGTCAGACCTATACTCCATAAATGAGAAAATTGATAGCAAAATTTAACAAAATTATCTCTATATTAGAAGTGGGAAATGGTCAGTTCTGAGGGAAAAAACAAAACCATTGGAAATTGTAACAGGATCTGGAGTCCTTTCCCTAAATTTTCAGGTGTTTCTTTTGGATCTGACTACTTTTTGGTCCATTTCTCTGTCTAATGGGAGCAATGCCTGAACCCCTCCCCCAACCCATGCAAGTTAGGCTATTATTTTTTCCTTAAAATATATTGCAACTCTCCTTGAGATTTAATTGATTGAAGGGAGTAAGGCTCCAGGCACTGACTTAGCTTGCTCATTTTCTATATATAAAACATCCAGAACACAAGGATTAGAACCCTTCCTTGAGGTTTATACCATAGGCCAGGAGGATGAAAGAAGATTGGAAAGGTACAATTAGAAGAATCACTGTTTTACAGTGTATTAACTTATTTTTCTTCTAGTATGGGAGAATTATTTTACTTCTCTCAGTCTCATTCCCCTGTTATGGCTAACCAAACTTCCAAATATTGTTAGATGGTTAAATAAGCATCTAATTTCATTCCAATTTCAGATGTATACTACATGGATTCGGTTTGAACACAGCTGAGCTTATTATATCTTTTCACCAGTTGTTTACATGAATGACTGGTTTTTGACCTGCTGTCAGACTCCCCTGACACTCTATTATTTAACAATTATGAGAAATATTAGAATTATGAACTGAAAAATGTTATCTTCTAGCTCTTCAAAATGAGTGGTGGGCTTAATAGCTTGATACGTCCTCACTGAACTGCATTCAGAGTACTACATTTCATAAAATTGTCATCAACAGAGAGAATGTGAGTGGATTGAGTAGGTAGATATCTCTTTATCAACTGAGCACATCCCACTTGATTCAAACCTGATTAAATTCATGAAACAGTATACTACCTCTGACTTTCAGAAATAAACCTTAGAGTATGGAATTAATAGGATAAGTTTGGACTCAAGTCTCATAGAATCTGACAAGCCTGGATGCAAGCAAGAAATGTGCTATCTAGATATAGTTATCTGAAAGCTTAGTTATATTGTACTCCGTCTTTTTTGTTAGATGAAGGTGAAGAAAACAGTAACTTTGTGGCCTCTTTTCCAGAAAGAGAGATTGACAGGAAGATAATGGCTCTTTACATTTTCTTTCATAATTAATGGGGGGAAATGTTGCTCTTTCCACTTTGACCAGAGAGGATCACAAGTCTTTTCTTTGTTTTCTCTCTTTCTCTCATAAGAGTTGTGAAGTCTTCGTTGCCTTATGTCAGGATGAGATTAATGTTCTGAGGAAGTATAATCCATTGTAAGCCTTACAGGAGTGTTTGTATCTCATGACTTTAGGGTTTCTATTAAGGATTAGATTTTCACCTTCCTGATATATCTTAATAAGCTACAGCAAATCACCAATAAAGAACTGAATAGTGTAATACATTATCAAAGTGAAGAACAAAAAACCAGTAAGTTCCATCATGTGGCAAGAATTAAGGGTAACAGATAAATGGTATGTCTCCTCTGGTAATGATATAATATCAAGAGCTGGACAGGAAATCCCCTTTTTTAAGTTATTTAAACTACATTTCAGGCAGCAATATGTAAGAGGTGACATGACACAAGAGTTAGACATAAGGATGACATGGATTCAATCCCTGCCTTCAGACACATCCTAGCTTTGTATGTATGGATAAATTATTGAATCTTTCATTATCCCAGAATTTTCTAATAACAGAAATTACACATGAATTATTAGTTCATATCATTGGGGTCATTTCTAGATCAGAATTTTCCCACAATACTGAAATCAGAAATTTAAACTCTTCTTTTAAAATATTGACAAGTATCAAAGAATGAGTAGTAGCAGGTGCTACTTCTGGACCATTAAAATAAGCATTCACTTCTTCCCTCTTCCAGTGATGGACCTGACAGAAATTAAAAATGGTTCACCATCTGATACATTACTGTAGGATGATACAGCTTTCTTTTTTTTTTTTACATGTAAGGTATTTTATTTTTCCAGTTACATGTAAAGATAATTCTCAATTTTTGTTTATACAAGCTTTACAATTTCAGATTTTTCTCCGTCCCTCCCCTCTCCCCTAGATAGCAGGTAATCTGATATAGGTTATATCTATATATCTATATACATATACATATATATAGATATAGATATATACACACATATATATATACACATAATAACATTAATCCTATTTCTGCATTAGTTCTGTTATAAGAGAAAAAATCAGAGCAATGATGAAAAACCTCAACATAGAAAAAAAAAACAACAGCACCAAAAACAAAAGAAATAGTATGGTTCATTCAGCATCTATACTCCACAGTTTTGTTTTTTTCTTGGATTTAGAGATCCTCTTCTATCATGAGTTCCCTGGAACTCTTCTGTACCATTGCATACAATACAGCTTTCAACAAAATTCGGCTGTCATGAACCCCCAGATAACAGAATTGTTTCCTTTTATACTAAGAAAGTTGGAAAAGCATCAAAATCAGTCTGTGGTGTGTGCGCAGGAAGACTTTGAGGTGTTCATGCAATGAGACCTAAAGTTCTTATGAGGCTATCAAAGACCAAAAAGCTTGTCAGCAGGGCTTATGGTGGCTCCACGTCTGCTAAATATGTCTGTGGCAGGAACAAGTGAGATTTCCTGATTAAGGAGCAGAAAATTGTTGTGAAGGTGTTGAAGGCACAGGTACTGAGTCAAAAAAGTAAATAAAAAGGATGTGTGGTGTTTTTTTTTAATAATAAAGAAAATTGAAATGTGAAAAAATGAATACCCTCATTGATGGAATCAGAGAGTCAACTTTTAGCAAAATAGTCTAAATTTATAAAAGTTGTATTGATGGGTTTCTATGCTGTAATTGAGCTCAAAATTGTGTCAATGTATTTCACAGATCTCATAAACCACTCCCCCCCCTTTTTTTCCTCTAGGAAATTTGCAAGATTATATGTCTTCATCCTTTGTGGCCCCCATCCCCAGACACCCTTTTGTCCAGCATTCAGTAGGTTCTAAAATAAAGAGAATAATGACCATGGAGGGCATCATTAACAGATGTGCACTACATATCTCCTGGGTTTACACAATACCCACTTTCAAATCCCACCTCCTAATTCTAACCACTTATTTATTTCCTTCTGATAGAGACCTCAGATATCATGTCCTACATGCTGGTTAACTCAACTATTCCAGCTCTTTATTACATACTTACCTCATTAATGTTGGCTGCCCATCTGTCTGGATTTTCTCATCCCTTTCTCCTTTAGGCATCTACCTTTATTGCTTTCCTTATACAGCTGGATCTATCTCACCTTATGGTTCTAGCTCTCCTTTTCCTGGCTTGTAACAGCATCAGTCAATCTTTTGGATTAACACCACTATTTTCATTAGTGCAAAAGGTTCAAATGTATATGGCGGGGCAGCTAGGTGGTGCAGTAGATAGAGCACCAACCCTAGAGTCAGGAGTGCCTGAGTTCAAATCTGCCCTCAGACACTTAATACTTACTAGCTGTGTGACCCTGGACAAGTCACTTAACACCAATTGCCTCACTAAAAAAACAAAACAAAACAAAACAAAATGAATATGGCACAGTTTGTTTTTGTTTTTGTTTTTGGGGTATGTGCGTGTGTGTGTGTGTATGAGAGACAGAGACAGACAGACAGAGCTTGCTTATAGAGTTTGTTGCTGAAGTGGAGGAGGCTTTTTAGTGTTGATTAAGACATTGATATACAGTATAGTCTAGAGCCCAAAATTGCTAAATTGGGGTGAAGGGTTAGCCCAGATCTATTATTCTGTCAACATGGATGGCTATCTTATAAGGAAACTCATCTTACTAATATAAAACAAGAATTTGTTACAATTTATAAACTTAAAGAGAAGTCTAGAGTCAGTGAGAATTTTTATGAGTTGCTCAGAGTCATATACCAAGCATGTGATAGAGATAGCTCTAGAATCAAGACTTTTCTTTCCTGTACCTGATTCTCTATCCAATACAGCATGCTTTCTTTATTTGCTGAATGAGTTTTGTTGCTATTTTTTATTATTGCTATTACTTTTTTCGATATGTTACCTCTTAAATTCAAGCTTCATGGCACTCTATTAGAGTATTGTTAAACAAATTATCTTTGACCTCATGTTCCATGTGATCATAAAAAGGTTTATGTCTGAATCTTAGATTTGCCATTATTAACATCCACAAGAGAGATATTAGGAATAAAATAATTTAATATTAATACATCGTACTCTAAGCTATTAGATAATTAGGCTTGCAAATTAGGGTAATAGAAAAATCAGTGGTGTAAGAATGAGGAGAAAATTATATTGTTCCCTGGGCAGACCCTCACTAGCTGTGTGACCTTGGTTTTGTCATTTAAACTCTATGGTTTTCATTTACCTTAATTCTAAAATGTCAAGTTCTATATTGCTCCATTTAGGATCTCTCTTAAAGAACAGAAAGCTAGAAGCAAACAAAGATGTGCCTATGACTCAGCTCTGGTATTGATGGACTATGGTGTGTAGGGAAAACTTTTCTGGCATAAAGATCTTCTGGTATAGAAAATTCCTCTTTCAATGAAGATTATTGCCTGTTCTTTAGCTTGTGTTCTTATTCCTGTAGGGCAGTGAGAGGAAAATGACTTGATCCCATAAGCCATCTATATGTGTCAGAAGCAGGACTTGAACACAGTTCTTCTACCCATGATGCTATGCTTCCCCTTATTGTCTTATGGGGTATTGATTTTATGTACCACATCACTAAGATATTTACATGATCTTTAACCCAGTATATGTTGCAGCCTACACTTGAATCTTGGTGTTGCTGACTGAGATTTTCCAAATGTCCACTAAGCCATACTGAATATACACACATATGTTATATGTGCATATATGTATACATAATTAATGTAGATATATATTTATATTATCATATATACAGAAAGAAACATGTACAACACCTTCATATATCCAGAAATACAAGCATTGTGTTTTCATTTTTTTCTTTCCTGTGGTAGGCTTTATATATTGGTTTATGCTAACTCCTCATACTTTGAAATAGCTTGTATAAATGCAAAGTAACTAATAGTCAAAAGTCAAGAAATAGGTGGTCAAGACAGAGAAAGATGCAGGCCATAGAAAGATTCTTCAGTGACAAGAAAGATCAAGGTACACCCTCCGAAGAGGATAGCAATGTCAGGGCTCCTATATCCAAAACTTCTAAGAAAAATATGAATTGGTCTCAGGCCATAGAGGTACTCATAACGGACTTTGAAGACAAAGTAAGAGAGGTAGAGAAAAAAATGGAAAAAATAAATAAAAGTGATATAGGAAAGTCATGAGAAAAAAGTCAACATCTTGAAAAGCCAAATGGAAAAGCTCTCTGAAGAAAATAATTGTCTAAGAATTAGAATTGAACAAATGGAAGCTAATGACTTTATGAGAAATCAAGACACAATAAAGTAAAGCGAAATGAATAAAAAAAATAGAAGACAGTAACTAAGTCAAACACACATATTCATACACAAATGTGTATATACATACAATTTACACATTTATACATGTGAGTATGTCTGTGTACATATAATATGTAATATATACATGTATGCATATACACATGCATGCATTTCCATATCTGTGATGTATCTATCTAGGTAGCTAGCTAGCTAATCACTGATTACTCTGTACTCATAAAAACTGATTCAGAGCAAAAGTGGTTACCAGAAAGTAAACTAAAGATTTGCTACAGATAAAAATAAAAGTATGCATCCCTGCATGTCACAGTGACCATCCAGGAAAATTAAATATAGTTAACCACCACAAAATCATTGCTGCATTTGTTTCTAGCTTCTACAAACCCTTTAAACCCCGCTTTCTTCTCAGATGCTAAGTTAACACTCACTCACTCACTCACTCACCCTAACAACACAGGTCTTTCATCTCAGCACCAAGATTAGCCCCAACCATCTCTTTGCCCATAAACAAGCATTCTGCCTATTTCCTAATTCTGTTCCTTATTATTCCCTCTAGACTTGGCAAAAGTGACAAAAATGCTTAGAGTCTATATTGGAGGTGGCATGAAAAAAATACAAACATGCTGGTGGAGCTGTGAATTTCTACAATCATTCTAAAGAAGCCACTTGAAATTTGGCAAACACAATGGGAAAATGCCTAAATTATTTGCTGCTGATGTTCCACTGTTAGATACAGGAGGTCACTGATAAAAATAAAGATTTCATGCTTCTGAGAATATTTGTCCTTGGGTTCACATCATGGTCCTGCTATTTTACTGCTTTGAAATTATTTAACCAATCACTAACCTCCCTAGTTCCTCAGTTTCCACATTTAGGGAATGAATTATTTGGACGTCATCTGTCTTTGATCTTATAATTCACTCCCATATTGCTCTAAATCTCTGGTTTTGTGATCTCCAATGTTGCTTCTACTTACCAAATTATATGAAAATATTCCCAGATATTGAATGATGACCATTTATCTTTTCCATGCCCCACTTGTAATACACCTCCATTTAGTGGCTGTCATTCCTCATATTTTTGAATGGGATTCTGGGAATGAATAAATGAGAATGAAGGATTTAAAGCTGCAAATGACTTTAGAATTTACATAGTTCAGCTTTCTCTTGTTTCCTTCCAAGAAATTGAGGCCTGGAAAAATGAATTAATTTATTTAATAATATTGGAGAAGTTAATTGACTTATTTATTACAGATAGTAAGCAGCAAAGCTAGGATTCAAAGTCAAATCTGATTCAAGGTTTCTGCTGTCTTTAAAGATTGCTCCAAAAATTGAACTGTCTGTGTAGCTTTTAGATAATAGTAACATGTCCCCCTAATATTTAGAAATCTTTCGGGTTTTTGTTTGTTTTTTTGTCTAACTAGTTTTTAAAAAATCATTCATCCAAAATGAACTTGTTTAGGTTTGTCATAGGTTTCAGAAAAACAAAGCCGTTTTATGGAGCTTTGATTCCATTAGGTGGAATTTCCCATCCCATTCAGCTTAACTTAATAGTGTGCTTTCCTTAGAGGGTATTTAATGTAAGGATGTAAAGACAAATGTGTCTCATAAAAGTTCATCTTTCTAGGATTGTTTCCCACTTGGGAAACAGCCACTTAATTCTCATGTGAAAATGGACCTTTCATTAATGTAGACTTCAATAATAGAAACAAGCTGAGTTCTCCCTAGCAGCTATGGACAACTAGTTAATTATTAATTTTAATAGAGGAAAGGAATTACCCTTAAATCCATAAGTAAGGTGGGGTGGTAGGGCATGACCCCACAGTGCAAAAAGGGAAGGGAAGGATTGTTTTTATTATTATTAGCAACTACTACATGCCAGGCACTTCACAAATATTATCTCATTTGATCCTATAAG
Organism: Dromiciops gliroides; assembly: GCF_019393635.1. Taxonomy (NCBI): domain Eukaryota; kingdom Metazoa; phylum Chordata; class Mammalia; order Microbiotheria; family Microbiotheriidae; genus Dromiciops; species Dromiciops gliroides. Next base: position 29,011,837 of record NC_057866.1, on the reverse strand, counting down.
GTAGTTGCTAATATCCCCATTTTACTGTTGAGAAAACTGAGGCTAAAACAGATTAAATAACTTGTCCAGGGTCACACAGCAAGTAAATATCTAAAGTCCTGTTTGAATTTAGGTCTTCCTGACTCTAAGCCCACAGGTCTATACAGTGTAAGACCTAGCTGCCAAAACTTAGAGGATGTTAAATTAAGCGGGCATCAATGCTACTTGTATTTAGGAAGAATATAGACAGGTCAACACAAAATCTACAAAAATAATTATAAAAATAGGAAGCTACTAAGTAGTGGTTTGAGATGACTTCCTTTTCTACTGCAATCTTGGCCCCCACAAACTATCTCTGATCAACCAAGGGTATGTTTTTTGTTGCATGACCATAAAAATACTTTACTGCATCTTGGATCACAAACTATACCATCCTTAGGTGGAAAAGTTAATTAATAATGGTATTTGGCAAGTTATTTCCAAATCTCTCTTCATTAGTCCTAGTGTCATTCCTGAACATAATCCTAAGATTTATATCTATCCCTCTTTTCTCCAAATAAATCTTGCCTTTTCATTTGATTTATTTCAGTCTTTCTCAAACACCTGGCCCTAAGAACCTCTTTACATTCATATATATACATACATATATACACTCATATATCATATATATGGCAATGTGTTTATATATGTATATATTATGTATATGCTATATATGTTTATGTATGTAATATAAATCACTGTCAAGACCTTTTATTTAAATATGGGTCATATCTATTGATATTTATCCTATTAGAAATCAAAACATCTTTGAGTTACTATAAAAATACTACTCACCTCCCAGAAACCATGAAAAGATCTCAGATCCCTAGTCTTTGAGAACCACAGAAGGGAATATCTTCTATGGTCCTCAATGCCATGTAAATATAGTACCTTGTTTCTCATGTACAAGACCTTAATATTATTTGTGGCTCTCTATTTTCTCACTTCTCATATTTGTCCAAGTACTTTAAATTTGATTACCACATCATCCCTTTTGTTGATTCCTCTCTCCTTACCATCAGAACTCCCTTCTCTTTTTTTTTTTTTATTTCATTGGTATAGAGAGTTCCTTCTAAGGAACTTTCTTCTACAGTATCTCTTCTACTAAAGCTGCCAATCTTGTTAGAATTTATAAAGTTCAGCTTTCTCCTGTTTCCTACCAAGAAACTGAGGCCTGCAGAAATGAATTGATTTATTTGATAATATTGGAGAAGTGAATTGATTTATTTATTATAGATAGTAAGCAGCAAAGCTAGGATTCAAACTCAAATCTGATTCAAATCTACTATACTCTATATAAGATTTATGCTGTCTTTAAAGATTGCTCCAGTACCTCTTCTACAACTTTTTGTCCTTAAGAGTTGACTGGGACACTGGAGGCTTAATGGCTTGCCTAGGGCCACACTGCCAGGATGTGTCAGAGAAAGGCCTTTGTGATTCTAAGACAGACTCTCTAACCCCTACCTCACAATGATCCTCTGGTACCTGAATGTAGACTATTATTGCCTTCAATCTACATTCAGGTATTCTCTCATTCAAGCTCTCCTTATGCCAATCCATACTTCATAACATTGACAGACTAATAATCCTTCTGTATATGTCTGGTGATTTTTCCTTTCCTTAAATATCTTTTCTTTGGGGGGGGGTGAGGCAGTTGGGGTTAAGTGACTTGCCCAGGGTCACACAGCTAGTAAGTGTTAAGTGTCTGAGGTCAGATTTGAACTCAGATCTTCCTGAATCCAGGGCCGCTGCTCTATCCACTGCACCACCTAGCTGCCCATTTCCTTAAACATCTTCAGGAGGTCCTTATTTCCCACTGACAAAACTTCAGATTCTGTAATCCAGCTTTATGCTCCCATTATACATTGGTCTTATTTTATCCCCCTCTATGTCCTCTCTTCACTAAGTAAATTTCATAATGGTGTTTTAACATCTAAGTGAAATGCAACCTCTGTCATGAGGCCCTCCATTATCTCCCCTGATAACAGCAAACTTCAACCCCTTTAAGCTTCACCTAGCACATTATTTTTCTTCCCTCTACTAAACTTATCTAGTAAACTTCATTTGAACAATATGTGTTGGTCTCATCCTGCTTTTCTGAGTTCCACATGGCTAGAAGACACTGTATTATTTATCTCCATATGATCCTTTAGGACATGGGTTGGTTAATTTTTGTCATTGTAGCACTAACACTTAGTGGAATGACTGACACATAGGAGGTATTTTTAAAAATCCTTGATTGATTGATATTACATAACACAGTGCTCTGCACATGATAAGGACTTAATAAAAGTTTGTTGTATTGTTTTGTTATTGTATTGTGAACCTGTGATTAATTCAGTATGGGAAGATTGAAGGAGAGGAATTTCCTTATATAGATTAGTACTTATCCTTCAATTTATTTTTTGTGTATTTGTTTTTCAGTCACGTCTGACTCTTTGTGACCCCATTTGGGGTCTTCCTGGCAAAGATACTGGAGAGGTTGGTCATTTCTTCCTCCAGATCATGAGAAACCTGAGGCAAAGTTAAGTGACTTGTTCAGAGTCAAATAGCTAGTGTCTAGAGCCAGAATTGAATGCAGGGAAATGAGTTATCCTTACTCCGGGATTTGTACTCTATTCCCTGTGCCATCTAACTGCTCCTTCCTTCAATTTACAGTCATAGAGACTCTAATTTTGGAAACTGCCTCTGAATTTCAAAGACCATCTAATGTCTAATGACTTAATTTTACAATTGAGGTAACTGAAACCCAGAGAGATATATATAGATATGTGGGTGCAAATATACATATGCATCCATATATTCATATGGAATACTACATGTGGCACTTCCTATGACTGACATATTATTTTAGACCCTGGTGAATCAAGTAGCAGCAAGCAGACTGCCCCTGCTGCAAGGGCTGAAATTTTAATGTGTCCAAAAACCCCATAAATAGCTAGCAGGAGGGGACAGGTAGAGATGACTAGAAAGTGACATAGACGAATTGCTTTAGGAAATATAAAGCAAAAACTCACCTTTTAGAAGCTGGAGACCCCAAGGGTAGAATCCAAGGCTTAGGTGGGAAGGAGATGAGGGCAAAAACAACAACAACAGGTTTTAGGTAGAGTGATTTACATAAGATCAAGTAGAGTCAGAGTTCTTTGTACCACTGTATGTGATATATCTCTTAAGAATGTTTGCATTATAAACAGGAATATCTGCTGGTATAATACCTTAATGCAGAAGAATGGGATAAATGGAAAAAAATCATTCATCCTATCAAAGAGTGGGGGAGATGTGTTTCTACCAAATCATTTCAGTCCCTACTCTGATACTAACTGCTACAGCATCATAATCATCATTATCCTGATCATCACTGTTAATTTATTAACAAATCACTTCCTGCAACTGAGGTTTACTCACCCATAAAATGAAGGGATTAGACTACAAGCAGTAGGATCAGTTATTCACTGAAAAACTCCCCACTCATAATCCAACCATCAGGATCTGACTCTCAGCCTCAGTTTACTATCAAAATTACCTCTCCTCAGAACAATGCATGCGCTCATCATTAGCTCAATTTTCTGCCAAAAAGAACCCCACCAATATGTTGGCTTATTCAGCAAGGGGCATGCTGTGCCATATGATATCTACAATCATGACTGAGGCTACAAGAGAGACACTCTTGCATATGTGGGCTGTGGCTTGCAAAGTCTAGTTCTTATCTTTATTAGATGACCTCTTGAAACTTTTTGTTTTCCCCATGGAGGAAATTCATTTTCTCCCAGAAGTCATTTAGACTTGGCATTTCCCTGAAAGCCAAATAATCTGTTGTTGTGCCTGGTACTCAGTCTTTAGCACAGGGGAATTTGTGAAAATAAAAATCCCATTTTCTCTCTTTCATCAATAAGGGAAAGAGGCAAGTTATACTGAATAAAGAAACCCCATTTGAAATCTAGCTTCTGAATACATAATTCATTTGAATTTTTCCTCTAAACAGTGACCTTTTAATTGTCCTGTCCAGTAGACTTTTCTCAATCATCTCCCTTTTCAACATTTACCATTCTTGATTGCCTTCTTCTGGATACTGCCCTCAGTGAAATTATATGATAATATTCTTTCTTAGTCCTCCTTCCATCAGTTTGATCAATACTTCTCAGTCTCCTTTTCTCAACTTTCCTCAACAAAATTACACTAATTACAGCTTTCCTTGAAGGTTCCATATTGGGCTCTCTTCTCTTTTCTCTCTCCCTTGTGTACTTCATCAGCTCCAATTGATTCAATCATCATCTCCATGAAGATGAATCCCAGATCTATATATCCAGTCCTAATTTCTACTGAGCTCCAGGCCCACATTGCCAAAAGCCAATTAGACATTTCAAACTGAATTTCCCATTGGCATCTCAAATTCAATGCTTCCAAAATAAAAATAATTTTCTCCTTCACCCTCCTCCTCCAAAAAAGCAGCCTTCTTTTTCAAAGTTAGTCATCATCCCATAAGGATCACAGAGCCTCTCCATAAGACTTGCAACTGAATTTTATGAATGTTGTCTCTTACTATTACCATGTCAGCTCCTTGAGAGCCCAGAATATTTTGTTTCCATTTATATCCTTAGCACAGTGCCTTAAATATTGTAAGCATTTGATCATTATTATTTTTCTTTCATTTAATAATTCTAAACACACAGGCTTACATCCTTCATTCTCATTCTCTCCACATGTTAATATTATAAATCTCGATCTATCTCTACACCACATCTTCTATATGTCTCTTTCTCTCTATTCTTATAGATGACTACCCTGTTTCAATCCCTTATTGCATTTTGACTGGATTATTCCAATGGCCTCCAAGTTCATCTCCCTCTTTCAAGCATTTTCCTATTCTAAACTATTGTCCATATATTTTTGAAAAAAAAAATGTCTAAAGCACAGATCTGACTATATCTACTGAATGAAATCCACTGGGTCCTTATCATTGCTACAATCAAATAGATAGTCCTCTGTTTGGCATTTAAATCTCTTCACCTCTGGTATCCTTTTAACCTTTCTGGTTTTCCTACACTTTGCCCCCTCCATAAATTTTATGATTGAGACACATAGACCTACTTGCTATTCCTTATACACAAAGTTCCACCCATCTCTCTGTCTTTATAAAAACCCTTTCTGGGGCAGCTAGGTGGTGCAGTGGATAGAACACCTGCCCTGGAGGCAGGAAGACCTGAGTTCAAATCCAGCCTCAGACATTTAAAACTTACCAGCTGTGTGACCCTGGGCAAGTCACTTAACCCCAATTGCCTCACCAAAACAAAACAAAATAAAACAAAAAAAAAACCTTTCTGAGCTCTGTCAAGTTCACCCTCTTCAATTCAGCCTCTTGCCTTTCTTGCACCCTTCCCCCAACATACGCTATTGTCTTTTCATCCCATTTTCTAAGGTTACTTTGTATCTACTTTATATGCATTTTGGATACACCTCCATATGTGTACTCTCTCTATCTGCCTCTGTTCGAGGCAAGGACTGTTTCACTTTTCTTTATAGGTTCAATTTTGAATAGTTTTTGGTCCATTCATTGAATGTTAAACTCTAAGGATCCATCCATTTTTTCAGGTATGAACTTATAAATTCATCAATGACCATTTTTCCCTTGACAGTTGATACTGATACTCTAGTTTGTATTAATAATTTGGATATCTAAGTCAAAGAGCCACCTTTTATTTATTTATTTTTTTGTGGGCAATGAAGGTTAAATGACTTGCCCAGAGTCACACAGTTAGTAAGTGTCAAGTGTCTGAGGCTGGATTTGAACTCAGGTCCTCCTGAATCCAGGGCCAGTTCCACTGCACCCACCTTTTATGAGGAGTTCATCTGGGAGGTCTGGTGTGGTATCCCAGGGATCAAAAGCCTAGTATGTTATACCATGCAAAAGGATACTCAATAAGGCAGTTGCCAAGGATGCTGATACTGGGGGTAAGGTGGGAAAGTACATGGCCAAGTCTGGAGTAGGACAATTAAGAGTGGTAGAGAGGGGCAGCTAGGTGGTGCAGTGGATGGAGCACTGGCCCTGGAGTCAGGAGTACCTGAGTTCAAAATTGGCCTCAGACATTTGACACTTCCTAGCTATGTGACCCTTGGCAAGTTACTTAACCCCATTTGCCTCACCAAAAGAAAAAAGAGTAGTAGAGAAACAGACATTTATCAATTTCCAGTCCTATCCGCATCTCTCTTTCTCTGTTTCCCGCCCCCCCTTGCCCCCCAAACACACATTAATTCTCCTATATTCAAATGTTATTTTTACATCCAGCTTTTACTGATTGATCTTCTCCTTACCACTGAGTAGCTAATGTTTTCTTCTAAAACTCTAAGTCAGGATATAACTCTGTTTTATATTTATTTTGAATTTCCTAAGGTGGATACATATTGTCAATCTCCAGTTGATTTTGAGGACAGGAATTACACATATAAAGAGATAAAGATATCACATAGGCATATTAATATATCTGTGCATATGTATATGCATATACAGATATATGCATGTACACATATCTGTAATAGCTTAAAACCACTTGAAGACTATTGAAATGCTTTGCTTAAACCCCTTAAAAATTGAATAATGTTTTCCTCTCCCTGTTACATAAGTGATTAAGCTGACAGTTTCTTCTACCTTAGACCCTAGCAGCCTTACCCAGTTATTGCCCATTCCCTCAACAACTTAAAGTCAAAAAGCATACATTCATTTAGCATTATAATGGGAAAGAATGCCACAGATCATCTATGTATTCCAAACTCCCCATTTTATAGATTAGTATACCGAGGCATAGAGACAGAAAGTATTTGCCAAGAGTCAACCAAGATGACCATTGTTACTATGTCTTTGAAATGCATCTTGCTACCAAAGTCCTTTTGTTAAACATTTCTCTTTTCTTGTGAAACTCAATGTAAGCAGGGACATTTTTTTTTTCTTTAGAGGTATTCATACCCTGCTTATGTCTCAAAACCATGAATTCAGATTAATTTGGTTTTAATATATTGCCAGAAGCATTGGCATCCCACCTCTTCAAAAAGTGAAAATAAACTCCAGGTGTGAACATAAACTGTCAAGTGAGCAATCAGAACATGTGCGTGCACACATACACAAAAGCACACATCCATATGCACATTCAGGAAACACATATGGCCACAGGAAACAGGTGAATTACACGTTCATTTGATTATTTACTGAATTGGGACATCTCCTTTTAAAAACAGCACATGATGAAATGTATATGACCATAGGACTTTTGGAACTTTTCAGGGATAAATCTTACGCTAACAGAGGTTTTTTTTCCTCTTAAAATGAGAACAGTCCTTACAGTGGGCAAAGGCAAAGATAGAAAGGTGGCCACTTTGATTAAAGATATCTCACAGCTTCCAAATAAACAATTAAATATTAAAGAGTCAGGAAACTACAAAGGCTATTAGTTCATCTTGAGATCTAAGAAATGTAATTGATGTTATTACAACTAAGAATGTTTTGTTATAGAAGTAACTAGGGTGGCAACTAGGGTAACAACTAGGGCTTGGGCTCAGGGTAATGGATACAGAGAACGCCAAAGAGACTTGCAGTCTGTCAACATCAGAGGAAAAACCAAACAATATCAAATAAACAGAATTTAACACCTTAGTAGTCAGATGAAATATTTAAGATTGAAACTTCCAAAGATCATATTTCTTTGTCCCCTGTCATGATGTCCTAGATCAATCTTGTCTTAAAACATATATTTTAGGACAAATTTTAATTTTATTTGCTAGATGTGATTTGTGTTATGCAGGGCAAATGCAAACACATATATACACAAATTAATATAAATGCTAGATGAGGCTATGGGAATCAGGAAACATAACATGGTTTGTCTTCATCAACTACCATCTTATACTTGGTTGTTGTTTTGTTGTTTTTATTTCATTCTTGAAGGGGACCTTGATATCAAGGTGATGTCATGACAGAGTGAATTGATGAGGCAGATCTATGCAGAGTCAACAATGTCACTCTCTCATCCAGAGCCAACTGGGTCCAGTGGAAAGATATATGATTTTACCTGAGGTTGAATCATCTAAAGGAAGTCAGGAGCCTTTGAGAATTTCACATAGTTTTTTATTTTTTATTTTTGAATTTTAAATTCTCTTCCTCCCTCCATTCCCTCTTCTCCCATTGATAATGCAAGCAATTATATATATATATATATATATATATATATATATATATATTTATCACGCAAAACATGTTTCTTGTCATTTGCATTTTTAAAGAAAGTACAGATTAAAAACAAGAAAAATAAATACAGTAAAGAAATAATATATTTCAATTTGCATTCAAAGTTCATTTGTTCTTCCTCTGGAGATGGATAGCATTTCTGATCATAAGTCCTTCAGAATTGTCTTGGATCATTGTATTGCTGGGAATAGCTAAGCCATTCACAGTAGATTATCATAGAATGTTGCTTTTACTGTATCTGATGTACTCCTGGCTCTGCATATTTTACTTCCCATCAGTTTATGTAAGTTTTTCCAGGTTTTTCTGAAATCATCCTACTTGTCTTATAGCACAATAGTATTCCATGACAATCATATACAACTTGTTCAGCTACTCCCCAATTGATGAGCCTCCCCTCAGTTTACAATTCTTTTGTCATCACACCAAGAGCCAAATACATAATGTGTACATATAAGCCCTTGTTTTTCTTTTATCTCTTTGGGATAAAAGCCTAGTAATGGTATTTCTTGGTCAGAGTTTATGCATGATTTTATTGCCCTTTGAGTATAGTTCTAGATTGCTTTACAAAATGTTTGAATCAGTATACAACAGGAACAACAGTTCATTAGTGTCTCAATTTTCCCACAACCCTTTCAATATTTATCATTTTCTTTTTCTATCATCTTGGCCAATTTGATAAATGCAGGTGGTACCCAAGGATTGTTTTAATTTGTATTTCTTTAATCAATAGTTATTTAGAACATTTTTTGTATGACTACAGATAACTTTGATCACTTTGTCTGAAAATTGCCTATTCATATCCTTTGACCATTTATCAATTGATAAATAACTCATTTCTTTAAATCTGACTCAGTTCTATATATAGTTGTGATATGAGGTCTTTATCAAAGAAATATGCTGTGATTTTTTTGAGTTAAGATTAATATGCATTTCCTTCCATCTCATTTCCCCAGTTTATCCTACTCTTTCCATTTTTATCCTGTCCATTCTCAAAAGTGTTTTCCTGCTGATTTTCACCTTCCCCAATCTGCCCTCCATAATTTCTGCCCTTCCTGCTATTATTCACTTTCCCCTCCTCTTTCCCTAAAGGACAAGATAGATTTCTATCCCCAAGGGAATATGTATGTTACTCCCTCTTAGAACCAATTCTGTTGAGAACAAGGTTCACATGCTCCCTTCCCAGCCACCCCCACCTTCCCATCCAATGGAAAAGCTCTTTCACAACTCTTATGTCAGATAATTTACTTCATTCTACTTTTCCCTTTCCCCTTCTCTCAGTTCATTCCTATTTTTCATGCCATAATTTTATTTTTTATATAATCAACTCACCTCTGTCTACGTATATGACTTCTAACCGCCCTAATAATGAGAACATTTTAGGAGTTACAAGTATCATTTTCCAGTGTAGGAATGTAAACAGTTTAAGCTTACTGAATCTCTTATGATTTCTCTTCCCTGCTTGCCTTTTTATCTTCCCTTAAGTACTGTATTTGAAAGTCAAATTTTGTATTCAGTTCCTTGTCTTTTCATTAGGAATGTTTAAAAGTCCTCTATTTCATTGAACGCCCATTTCTCTCCTGATGGATTATACTGAGTTTTCCTGGGAAGGTTATTGTTAATTGTAATCCTAGCTATTTTGCTATCAGAATATCATATTATAAGCCCTCCTGTCATTTTAAATAGAAACTGCTATATTTTGTGTAGTCCTGACTGTGGCTCCATTATATTTGAATTGTTTCTTTTTGACTGCTTGCAATATTTTCTTCTTGACTTGGAAGCTCTGGAATTTGGGTATAATATTCCTGAGAGTTTTCATTTTGGGAGGCATTTCAAGAGGTTATCAGTGATTTAAAAAATATTTTATCTTCTTATTCTAGAATATCAGGACTGTTTTCCATAATAATTTCTTGAAAGGTGATGTGCAGGCTATTTTTTATTCAGGACTTTTAGGTAGTCTAATAATCCTTAAATTATCTCTCCTGAATTTATTTTCCAGATCAGTTATTTTTCCAATGAGGTATTTCATATTTTCTTCTATTTTTTTTTCATTCTAATGATTTTGTTTTATTGTTCCTTGATGTCTTATAACATCACTAGCTTGCACTTTCCTGATTCTAATTATTAAAGGATTATGTTCTTCGGTGAGATTTTATGCCTCCATTTTCATTTGACCAGTTTTACTTTTTAAGGAGTTCTTTTCTTTAGTGAATTTTTGTGCCTCTTTTTCCATTTGGCCAATCTCCTTTTTTAAGCAATTCTTTCTCTTAGTGAACTTTTGAATGACTTTCCCTCCATTTGACTAATTCCATTTTTCAAGACATCTTGTCTTCATTGGATTTTTCTGCCTCTTTTGCCATTTGGCCTATTCTATTTTTTCTTTTTCTTTTTTGGTGAGGCAATTGGGTTTAAGTGACTTGCCTAGGGTCACACAGCTAATAAATGTTAAGTGTCTGAGGTTGGATTTGAACTCAGGTACTCCTGAATCCAGGGCCAGTGCTCTATCCACTGTACCATTTAGCTGCCCACAACCTGGCCTATTCTATTTTTAAGGTATTTTTTTTTACAGTATTTTTCTTGTACCATTCTCATTTCTCTTCCCAGTTTTTCCTCTATATATCTCACTTGATTTTAAAAATCCCTTTTGACCTCTTGCATGGCCTAAGATAAATTAATATTTGTTCTTTGAGGCTTTCAATGTAGCAGTTTTGCTGTCTTCTGAGTTTGTTTTGCTGTTCCCTGCCACATAGTAACATTGCATAGTCTAGATATTTTTCTTCTGTTTTCTCATTTTTTTCAGCCTATCTCTTGACTTTTAACACTATGCTAAAGTGGGGCTCTACTTCTGGAGAGGAACAGGCATTATCTCAAGCTTTAGGATTTCTGTGCGGCTGTTTTCATAAATAATTAAGGGGAGATATAAATTTTTGGTTTTTCTGAGGTGGTATGATCTAGGAAGATGTGTGTTACCTCTTCTCTTGTACAGTGCACTGGCCTGTGAGTGACCACAAGCCCCCTTTTCCACCCAGTAACTATGACCAAAGTCCCAGCCACCCTGCAACCTTTCCCTCAAACTGAGGCTCAGATCCAAATATGGGTAATGCAACAGAGACCTGCCCTGGGTGCCAGCAAAAGGAAACATGAAATCTCATCTCCTTACTATCTGTGGCCTAAGAGGTCCAGAAACTCCCACTGTGGGCAATGATCCAGATGCTCCCCAGGGCTACTGCCGGTTTGCTGGGGCATGATCTGTACTGGACTGTACTCAGCTCTTACTCTGTTGCCACAGACCTTTCTTGCCAACCTTCTAAATTGTCTTAGGCTGGAAAATTGTTTCACTCCATCCTTTAGTGCATGTTGCCACTCCAGAATTTATTTTGAGGCATTTTTAGAAGTTCTTTGGAGGGGTTTGGATGTGAGCTAAGGCAATTCCCAGCCCTTTCTCCAGCATCTTTTTACCACCTCCATTATTATCTGTAGAGGACAATTATTTCTCACTTAAATCAAATCAATTCAATAAGAATGGATTTTTTCCTTACCATAATTCAAATGCTGGGGTACTCTTTGGCATAATGTTGATGGCTTATCAACGGTGAAAGATATCAGGCCTCTGGGTCACTGTTTCATAAAGAGGTCCTTCAGTGGCTACAGAACTGAGAACATTCTTAGAATGATGGCCAAGAGAGCTAGAAGAAATCTCATTGTAACAGGTCAGGGCAGCTCCAAAAAGTCTAGTCCCGTGTATGTGAATTTCCTTTAAGACTTACATTTTCTTTTCTCTGTGTTTTCTTGCTCCTTAAAGAGAGATTTGTGCACTGAGTTACACTGTAAACCTTTCTTAGAGCAGCATATACAAAAGTCTATTCCCCCAAGAACTCTGGGGTATAAGGTCATTCATATCTATGGCCTTTATAAAATTTTTCAAAATTAGCCCTATTCCTTCAGTCTCTGCTTGTGTCAGAGGTCAGAGGACTCTGAAAATCAGAGTTCACAGGACCTTGACCTTGCTTAATTTCTTCAAAACCTTAATTAACTCTGTTGAGAGATCTCTTGGGACAGAGACATGAAATCAAATGTCAGACAAGTAAAAATTTCATTTCATTTCATTTGATAAAATATCTGGAAAGAGAAACATCATCTAACTCCCAGAGACTTTGATCCCTCCATGTTTTTATATCATGTAGGTAAACTGCTGATTGATACAATAATGAAAAGAGGTTCTCTTATTTTCTCCTTATATTCAGCTCTTAAGAAGACAAGTATCATCCATATGCAGACATTCCTAAGTTCTACATGTCCAGCTTTCCCATATCTTTCCTAAGTTTATTCCTATATCAACCAGTACATTCTGGACATCTCCTTGTGGATATCCCATAAGAGTCTCAATTCAGTAGTTCCAAAATGTTTCTTAATCTTTTCCCCTAAACTACCTCCTCCTCATAAATTCCTTTGATCCTATGGAATACTGTCAGCTTTCCAATTACCGAGGTTACCAAACTTGGAGTCATTTTTGACTCTTCATTCTTGCAAACACAAAATAATTAATTGGTAAGTCTAGTTAGCCACTAAGATCTAGAATATCTGGTCTAACTCAACAACATCATACCCCCATCTTTACTAAAGTAGCCACAACCATAATTCTTTCTCATTACATTTGTCTGGACTATTTCAGTAGTCTATTAAGTGGTCTCTTGGCTTCCAGTATCTTCCCTCTTCCATCCAGACTGAACACATCTAACAAATTTATATTTCTAATGCTCAGATGTGACCATGTCAGAGGCTTACTCAATAAGCTTGGGAGGTTCACTGTGGCCTCTAGGATAAGAGATAAATACTACATTTTAGGACATAAAACCCAACACTCTCTGGCTCCAACCTATCTTTGCTAACTGATTCCACAGTACTTCCTCTCATGTTCTATATATTTTTAACTAAACTGGCTTACTGATGTTCTTTTTTTGTGAGGCAATTGTGGTTGACTTGCCCAAGGTCACGCAGGTAGTAAGTGTTAAGTGTCTGAGGCCAGATTTGAACTCAGGTCCTCCTGAATCCAGGGCTAGTGCTCTATCCACTGCACCACCTAGCTGCCCCTCTGATATTCTTTTTTTTTTTTTTTTTAGTGAGGCAATTGGGGTTAAGTGACTTGCCCAGGGTCACATGGCTAGTAAGTGTTAAGTGTCTGAGGCTGGATTTGAGCTCAGGTACTCCTGACTCCATGGCTGGTGCTCTATCCACTGCATCACCTAGCTGCCCCCTGATATTCTTAATATATGATATTCCATCTCTTGCATTCAGGTCTTTTTATACAGGCTTTTCAGAGCTTAGTACAATTCCTGGCACATAATTGAGTGTTAATGGATATTAACTTTCTGACAGACTCTACTCTCTGCCTGGAATCTTCTCCCTTTTCATCTTTGCCTATTGCACTGCCTAGATCCTTTGAAGTTATTAAATAGTTTTTTGTTGTTTTTTAGTGGTTTAGCCATGCCTGTCTCCATAGGACCCCATAGGTTTTTGTCCATGGGTTGTTTTTGTTTGTTTGTTTTATGTTTGTGTTTATTTTGTTTGTTTATTGGTTGGTTGTTTTTTGGCAAAGATACTGGAGTGGTTTGTTATCCCCTTCTCCAGTGTTTCAATATTTTATAGATGAGGAACTGAATGAAAAAGAGGTTAAATAACTTTCTCAGAGTCACACAGCTAGTAAGTATCTGAGGCTGGATTTGAATACAGAACTTTCTGACTCTAAATCTGTTAATCTGTGCACTTTGCCACCTAGCTGGCCATAGATCCAGTGCTGCACCCTTAATAAATTATTTTCTATTTCCTCCACTTATTAGTATCCCCAAATAATTTATATTTTACTTGGTTTGTTTGTGTTTATGCTCCATCCTCCTAATAATGTGAGTACTTGAGGGAAGGAATTTGCCAGTAAGGCACTCTCTGGATCATTTTAGAGTTGTTGACTCTTCTCAGGACAGAAAAGGGAAGGACATTAGCTCAATAAGATTGTTCTTTCTTGTTTAGTTGATTATTCACGTCTTATACTTTTTGATTCCATTTGGGGTTTTAGTGGCAAAGATATTGGAGTATCTGCCATTTCTTCCTCCAGCTTATTTTACAGATGAGGAAACTGAGGAAAATAGGGTTAAATGACTTCTCCCAGGTCACACAGCTAGGAAGTAACTATACTGAAATTTGAACACAGGTCCTCCTGACTGTAAGGTCAGTGCTCATTAAGATGAGTAATACATTTATATGTAGACAGATGAGAATTTATTACAATCTGCTGTGTGACTGGGACATAACCAAATCTCCCCTACTAGTCAATGTATTTCATATCTTAAAGGGGAGACAAAGACATTGCTTTGAAAGTCAACAATCCATATTTTCCAAATGCCCAAAATCAGCTTCACTTACTCTACACTTGTCTTTGTTGAACAAGGAGAGTTAAGCATTTTTATTCGACAGAGAGATGAAGGAGCAGGAAGAATTTAGGAGACTGAGATGTATAAGACAGAAAGGGAAAGGGAAAGGTACAAGGATAAAGAGAAGGCATAAAGGAAGGAAGAAGAAAAAGAAAAGGAGAGAAGAGAGGAAAGGGAAGAGAAGAGAAGAGATATAATACACTTTTGTTAATTTATCTTTTTCTTTCTATTACACATGTTGACATGCTCCCATTTTCCAGTCCTTAGCATTTGTACACATAAGAGAAAAGAGAATAAAAATGTATAAGGATCAATATGGATGTAATTTTTTTTTTTTTTACAAAATGTAATGTCTCCCATTTACTGACTATTTATAATGTATGGAGGGTTATACAACCAAATGAAGCAGAATAAATGCAAAATGAAGGACTTGATATTTTATCTTGGAAACAATAATGATCTACTGGAATTCACTGACCAGGGGCATGACATGACCAGATCTATACATTAGAAAAATTACCTTGGCAGCTTAGTGGACTATGGATTTGAGTGAGGAGAGAATGGAGGCTGAGGGACAAGTTGGAAAGTTGTTTCAATACCTCAGGTAAGATATGATGAAAGCCCAGAAAAATGGGAAAATGGGACAGCTCTATCACTGAAATAAATATAGAAATAAAGCCAAGTCAACAGTAGTGATACCCTGTGTACAATGGTTAAATAGATAAATGTTATGTACAGGTAAGTTTCAGGTGAAAAAAGGAAAAAAGTTGCATGTAATTATATAAATAAAATGGTCAATCTTAATAAGCAAACAATAAGAAAACCAATTAAATAAATGAATAAGCAAAACAATTAATAAGTAAATTAATAAGGAAAGAGATGGAAATCAAAATTTTGGGCACCACCTCAGACCCATCAAGTTGGAACAAATCATTAATAGCAAAGATTTGCAATGTTGGCATATTTATAGTGCTAGTGGTATTCTTATTTGGGTGGACATGTCAATTTGTAGAATCTTTGTGGAGAGCAAAATGACTACACACAATGAAGAATCAAAAAAATATTAATTCTACTTCACCCAGTAGTTTCTTTGATAAAGTTATCACCATGTAACATAAGAATGACAACAATTATTAACATAAAGAGCTATTAAAAACTTTCATAGTGATATGTGTGTACACACACACACACACACACACACACACACACACACAAACACACAAACACCCTAAACAAACCAAAATCTATTAGTACCCTAAATGTCCAATAACATGGAAAAATGCTTAAATAAATTGTCGTATGTTTTTATAATAGAAAACTAAAAACAATTAAGATGGACTAGTATACTGATTGCAAAGAAAACTGGAAAGACCTTTATGAATTAATTCAAAGCAAATGAAGTAGAACCAAACAAATGGAATATACATGAACAGAGGTAATATGGGGGAGGGAAGTGACTGAAAATTCCATTGCAGATATAAGTGATAAAGTGGAAAATATATTTTATGTATTTATATGTTATATAAGTACAGTGATTCAGCAATGATAGTTTGTATTGATGGATGACTAATACAGAATTTCTAAGAATTTAATTTTTAAAAAGGGGGAATGAATGAATGAATGGGAAAACAACAACAATAAAAACACATTTATCATGTGCGTACACTGTTCTATGTATGTGCTGGGGATACAAATAGGAAAGAAAAAGTAATACAAATAAGAAAAGACAGGCCTTTTATATCCTCCCTATGCCTTTCTTTCATCAGTGTGCAATTTTGTGTGCACACACATACCTACACATAAGCAATAATTAAAATATTCTGTTTATAAGGCACTATGCTAGATGTTGGGGGATGATGCACTTCAACAAGAACTCTGCTTTTTTCCCCTGAATTATTTTATAACCTTCAGCCATTTTTTCTTCACTGTGGTCTTGTAGGAAGATATAGCCCTTTGCCTAGCCAAGGGTGACCCTTCCAAATGTACCTTGGATCCTATTCCCTCTCATGTTTAGCAGATTGATCCACTATAATCAATATTTTCCTGAACACTAGCTTCTTCTCTGCTAGTGTTAAACACTCCCATGTCTCCTCATCCTGACAAAGAATTGCATGTGATTGTACCTTCCCACCCCACACCCCACCAAAGAAAAAAAAATGGTTTACATGATTGTACCTTCCCTTCTAGTTTTTGTGTCATCTTTTTCTTTGCTTGTCATGGCTAAACTCTTTAATATATTTATGTATACTCAATACTTCCACTCCATCTCTTCCCACTGTCTTCCCAAACCTCTGCTCTCTAGTGTGTGGCTTTATCATTGAACTGAAAATGCTCTCTCAGAAGTTAATATCTAATGACCTTGTTTCAGTTTTCATTCTTCTTGACTTCTCTATAGCATCTGATACTTTTGGTCAACTGGTTGAAATTAGTCTCTCTAGATTACTTTGATTTTATTCTCCTCTGATTTGTCTACCATCTATCTCCCCCATCTCCGTTGCTTTTGTTGATTCTTCATCTATATCATGTTCATTAACTGTAGGCTGTGCCCTGGGCCTTCATCATAAATATCTGAATATGTGTGTATACATATACATATAAACATACACATGCATACATACCTGTACATGCATATGTTTGTATGTATGTATATGTATCCATGGTATCTTCTCTGGGTGAATGCTTTAGATCCCCCAGATACAATTAACACTTTGTCACTTTGTTGATAATTTCAAGGTGTATATAAAAGTATATATGTGTATATATTTATGTATACATACATACACATTCACACATACACACACATATATATGTGTATTTATGTATATATATAGCGAGAGAGAGAGAGAATATATGAGCTATACTCACTTATTTTCTACTACCGTTTGGGCATCTCAAATTGGCTATTCTATAGCTAAACAAACTTCCCATTTCCAAAACAATTAAATATTGCTACTATATATTGGACTCTCTAGGCCACCATAATCTTAAAGGTCATTTAGGCCCACAAATTTACTGTCATATTTATCACTACACTATCACTTATTCCATATATTTGATACTTTCACAAATATTTTTGTTTCCATCTTCACATTTCACATATATATGTACACACGTATACATATGCACATTGTTGTTGTTGTTTGCCCTTTGTTCTTTTTTTTTTTTTTAGCGAGGCAATTGGGGTTAAGTGACTTGCCCAGGGTCACACAGCTAGTAAGTGTTAAGTGTCTGAGGCCGGATTTGAACTCAGGTACTCCTGACTCCAGGGCTGGTGTTCTATCCACTGAGCCATCTAGCTGCCCCACCCTTTGTTCTTAAAGAGAACCATGACAAAAGGGGTGATTCCATGACTTGTACTGAATTGGATTTGATTGAATTGAATTGCAAATTCACCCACCTCATTCTCTCCCCCAGAGCCACCTGGGCCCATTAGCAAGATATACATCAAGAAGACTAGAGATGGCCCTAGATATTTAAGATAAGTGGAGTTAAGTGACTTTCTCAGGTACACACAGCTAATAATTGTCTGGGGTTAAATTTGAATTCATTTCCTCCCTACTTCCTTTTTGGGAAAGGGCTAAATATAGAATGTAGGTAGACATTTTGTTGCTGGGGAAAAACAAACAAACAAACATCAGAAGGTAGCAAAATTCATTAAAAAACCTAAAATATCTACCAAATGTTCCAAAATTTGACCTACATATAATATAACAATGTCATCGTTATAGAATTATCAGAGTATAGTTTGTGTGATTTGCTCTTCATTTTCAATGAGGAACAGTGACTGATATCTTGATTTGAGCATGAATTGGATTTACATGAGTCAAATTTATTCAAAGTCATAGGACTCAATGACTAGTGATGGCCAAGGATGTAGTCTTAATGTCTTTAATGCCTGACCAAACTTAAAGCATCCCACAATATCTACTTCAGTTGCCATCATGGCCCTTGAAACAAATTTTTCTCATCTGCCTATTCCACTGGGGGAAGTCTTCCCATTCTTGGAATAGACATCCCTCCCTAACTCACCGAATACCCTCAACCTGGTTTAGCCTATCTCCCAAGTTGATTTAATGTGAGTGTAGCTACAATGCTACAGCTTCTTGAAGCCACTGATAACAATTAAGTAAAGGTGGACAACAAACATGGATTGAATAGCCCTGAAAAAGGCTAGGAAAGCCCCCATACCAGATCTGATTGTCTTCCGTGAATATCCTATACAACCACTGGGGCTACAAGGAAACTTTTTAGGCACTTCTAACATTGACAACTGTAGAGCAAGAATCATTTTATTATTAATATCAAGTAAGGCATAAAGTAAGGAAACCCAGCTACCCTGTAAGTTCCAGTCACATTCAGAATATGAGGAGTTCAAAATCAAAATGGAAAATAATTCCTTTATAGATAGTGAGGTACCCCAGAAGCCTCCTGATTAAGGATATCATTGTGCTATTTAAATCAAGCCCTGAAACAATGATGAGTATATTAATTAATACAAATAATATTTCCAAACAATTTATCCAAACTTTATACGTAGTAAGTTGTAGTAGGAGTGGATGAAGAATGACTATTGTCCAGAAAATTTGACATAATTGGACAGATTGTTAATTTAGTAGTTGCATCAATACTGGTGGGGTACCGCAGCTTTTCCTTCTTGGAGCTAGATAAATCTAACACTAAAATTATAAGGAAATTCATTAAAATCTTATAATATTTAGATATAATAGATATTTAAAGAAAACTGAATAGAAATAGAAAAGATTATAACTTTCCCTCAGCTATAATGGCATCTTCTCAGAAACTGACAAGGTATTAGGGTATAAAAATCTCAATAAATTGCTACTGAAGCTTTGATTAAAAATCAATTAGAAACCAAGTAATCTAATCCTAAAGAGTATGTGAACTAAATAACAAATTGCAGAAACAATTAATAATTTAAATAGAATAGTTACAATGAGATGATATATTACAGCTCATGCAATGGAGCCAAAAGCTGTACTTAAGTGAAATTTTACATTTTTAAATGTGTACATCAATAAAAGAGGAAAATAACAAGTGAATAGGGCATGAGTTTTGAAAAACCTAGAAAAAGAAGAAATTAAAAATCCCTAATTAAATACCAAATGAAAATCCTAAAAATCAAAAGAGAGATTAAAAAAAAAAGTAAAAAAAACAACTTAATAAACTAGGAACTGGCCTTATTGAAAAAAAAAAAAAACAACATGGCTTAATTTAATTAAAAAGTGAAAGATGGGAACCAAATTAACACTATGAAATATGAAAAGGGTGAATGAACCATCAATGAAGATTTAATTAAAGCAATTATCAGGAATATTTCAACCAATTGTACATCAATAAAACTGACAATCTAAGTCAAATAGATGAATATTTAAAGAAAAATATAAACTGCTCTGATTAACAGAAGAGGAAACTGAATACTTAAATAAGCCTATCTTAGCAAAAGAAGTTGAACAAGACATCAACAAACTCTCTAAGAAAAAAATCCCCAGGACCAAATGAATTTACAAATGAATGCTAGCAAACATTTAAAGCGCAGTTAATCTCAATATTATAGAAACTATTTTTAAAAATAGGTAAAGAAGTCCTACCAAATTCATTTGATGCCATGAATATGGTTCCTATACTTAAACCAGGGAAAGAAAAAAAAAACAGAGGAGGAAAACTATAGAACAAATTCCTTATTGAATACTGATACTACAATTTAAATAAAATATTAGCAAAGAGATGATATGAATATATCACAAATTTGTACACTGTGATCAGGGGAGATTAATACCAGGAATGCAGGACTGGTTCAAATGTAGTAAAACTCAGCATAAACAACCCTATCAATAACAAAAACAAATTCATTTTATTTTATCAATCGATGCAAAAAAATATTTTTGGGAAAAATATGACACTCATTCTTATTATAAATATTAGAAAGAATAGGAATCAGTAAATCCTTTCTTAAAATGATTAGTAATATGTTACTAAAACCAAGAATAAGCATTGTATTGTAACCATTGGAATGACGCCACCTGCTTGAGACTTACTGTAGAAATGAGGTGAACATCTCTGAGGGCAAGACGGTGCAGCTTTTCTTTGGCATCTGGAAGTGGCGTTGACTAGTGAGAGGAAGAAGGAAGAGCCAGGTGCTCTGACTCTCTCTTGCTTTCCTGAGGACGCTGGTGGAGAAGGGAGCTAGAAATGTGCTCTCCCTTTAATAGATAGGAATCTAGGCCTTTTCTTCTCTCTTTACCAAATTCTTATTCTCCTTAATAAATGCTAAAAAGTCTAACTCTTGCTAAAGCTTATAATTTATTGGTGACCACTCATTAGATATTTTAGATAGTTTAGCTAGAATTTTAGCCCTTAACAGATGGCTGACCATGAAGAGGAAAGCTGAACCTCACTCTTCTGATCTTCTGGTTGGGTAAGAAAGTTCCCCTACCCTGTCCCTTTAAATCTGAAGTACTGCTGAATTGCCAGGTGTTTTCCCTTTAAATTTTTTCAAATGGACCTTTTAAACTCCCTAATTACCCTACTTTTGAGTTTAGTCTGTTTAATCAGACAAATGGGAGATAAGATCATGTTAATGCTTTCTTTTTGTGGATTTTCTATTTTTATTTTTGTTAAAAGAGCCAGTAAGGTACTCACACAAGGAAATATCTCCCCCTCTCCCAACCATGCTTTTTCAGAGAAACCTGAAGAGATTCCTGCAGCTTTTCCAAGTTGTAACACTAATTTTGCTCTAATTTTGCATGCCTGAAGGCAAAGACCCACCCTCTAGAAGTTTTTAATCCCCTAGCACCTGGAGGCAAAGTGGGGGAAGAGGAATCTAGACCTGAGTTCAAAATCAAGTCTGATTCAAATTGCCCTGGTCCCTCCCCTCCTCTCCAGACCCCACCTTCTACCCCTCCCATGGCCAAGCCCATTGAGTCCCCTGCCCTGGAAGTCCAGAGATCTGATGTGCTTGGGCAGCTTTTTTTACCTACATTTGCAAATTCAGGCTCAGCCTTTCCCTGGCCTGGCTGTGCTTCTGACTCAGCCTTAGAAAGCCCTTTAAATTCCAGATATGCTCGTTTTGTTCATAATTTTGCTCATCTGCTTTTGTCTTTAATTAGTAACCTCATAAAGCATTTGTATGGTGAAAAGAGTGACTGACAGACAATATAGAGGGGTTAAAGAAGAAAAACTTAAGCTGAATAAGAATGACAATCATCAACATAGTTCAAGACTCCACTTCGTCTGCCATGGAAGGGTACATATTTTACAGAAATGTAGAAGTAAGCAGCAAGGTATTGATATGAGTATTGGGGATTTTAGATACCAGAATCAAAAGTGTTCTGAATTCACTTAGAGTAATAGTGTCAGTTCAGAGGTTACATAGGATTTCTATGCTATTACATATACATTTTGAAATTAATGGTATGGGTTTATTTTCATAGAGATTTTCATACTTTTGAGATTGTGTTTTAAACTTAGTTTTTAAAACAAGGAGAATATTTGTAAAAGCTTTTTATAGTCATGTGATCAAGTTTATATTTTATAATACTCTTATTAATATTAAGTTCATATTCACTTTGATTTCCCTAGTTTGAATTTCATTGTCTTTTATTGTTCCATGTGTATTTTATTTTATTCATTCATCTATCTAATTTTGAAACATTCCAAGATGCTTTTGATTTCATAATACAATGTTAATTCTGGGAGTATTGTGCTCCCATATTCTGAGTTGTTTGTTTTTGTTATTTTTTCTCAACTGATTATTTGATCAAACTCTTTAAAGCATTTCCCTGGCAAACTGGTTGCCATGGCAAGTGTAAATTGATTCTAGAAGTATTATTTTTGATAAGCATATTAAAAAAAAAGAGGGGAATGTTTGTAAAAGTTTTCTTTTTTCAAAAAAAGTTTTCTTTAAGATTGTGTTGTACTTTAACTTGTATTTAAATATGTTCTTATTTTTCACAAAAGTAATTGTATACTAAGTAAAAAAAAGGGGTATTATTTGAAATTGTTGCATAATTATATATTATATTTTGAGTCAAGGTACATTCACATTTTTTGTGATCATTTATTATCCTCAATTTTTAAATCCATATGAGACTTGGATTATGGAAACTTCTCATTTAAGACATTAATTGCCTTTATTCTGAGTTATCAGATGCCAGTTGGCCAAGATGCCATCCAATCACAAGAGGAATACATGCAAGAGCAGACACTGAACTGTCACATGAGGGGAGACATGCATGAAGTCAAGGTATTGCCGGGGGAATGGCTTTTGACAAATGTTGAGGTTGGATTCTCTTGGTTTAATATTTTATTTTATTTTCCCCCAAAATACTGTACAGATAGCTGGAAGTTTTGATCCCACCCATCTTATTCTTCACCTGTCTTCTATGTCCCCTCCTATATGCCTGATGCCATGAATATCTCAATCCCATGCATCTGATTAAGTCTGACTCAGTTTCCCCCAATATGTTCGCCTGGCATACTGCATGGACAGTACATATTTCTCAAGTGTGGGCATGCTCATATCCCATCATTTTTCTGTTCTTTTATGGTAACCCCCATAATTATCTCAGGTGTCATGATAAATACACTGTTGAATTTGGCCTTGACATCTGTTACCAATTATATTAGATTTTTAAATTTCTCATGATGGCATGAGGATAATTAGGAAGATGATGCAAAAAGTGATTAAACAAAGATAAAAATTATTTTAAAAAATTAATATTGCAGCAATGGTCTTCTCAATTACCCTCCATAAGGAGGGGCTGTAGTAATATTAATTTTAAAGAATGTTTCAATTTTTGTTTTATTATATGTTTCATGTGTAACAACTAAGATACTGAATTCCCTTAGACATGTTTTTGAGAACTTTCATTGTTTGATTTGATTATTGACAAAGCTATTTTAAAATTGTGTTAAGCTCAATTTTGTAGGAAATTTTCCTGGCTTGTTACCAGAATCCACACATCAACCCCTGAAAGGACTTCCATTCCATGACTACACCTAGAGGACATCTGAGAAAAAACTTTCAGAGACTTTAAATGAACAGTTTTGTTTTGTTGTTGTTTTTTTTTTTTTATTTTTCTCTTTCTGTTATAATATACACCATCTGTAACATGTACTCTCTGCAGAGTCCCTCCCTTTGCAAGATCAATGTCAAACCGTCGGTTCATGAGGACAAAAAAATTGCCCCTCTGGACAAAACTTTCCTCTCTTCCTTTTCTATATTGTTATTTACATATTGTTAGTTAGCATAGGTTATTATATTCTGTTATTTTTGACTGTTTCATCAAGGAAATACCCCATTACTTGAGGAAACAAAGGGGGGGACTGTAATGATTAGAATGACGCCACCTGCTGGAGACTTACTGTAGAAATGAGGTGAACATCTCTGAGGGCAAGACCATGTGGCTTTTCTTTGGCATCAGGAAGTGACGTTTGCTAGTGGGAGGAAGAAGGAAGAGCCGGGCACTCTCACTCGCTCTCTCTTTCCTGAGGACACTGGTGGAGAAGGGAGCTAGAAATGTGCTCTCCCTTTAATAGATAGGAAACTAGGCCTTTTCTTCTCTCTTTACCAAATTCTTATTCTCCTTAATAAATGCTAAAAAGTCTAACTCTTGCTAAAGCTTATAATTTATTGGTTACCACTCATTAGATATTTTAGACAGTTTAGCTTGAATTTTAGCCCTTAACAGTATGTAATGGTGATAAACATGAAGCCTTCCAAATAACATCAGGAGTGAATCAAGTATGTCCCTTATTATCATTATTATTTACTATCATACCACAAATGCTAACTATAGCTACAAGACAACAAAAATAAATTAGAATAAAAACAGTCAATGAGAAAAAGTACACTTTATAGAAGATAAATAACATGCTTAGAGAACCTTGTTGAATGAAATTAAAAAAAGTAGAAATAATTAACAAATTCAGCAAACATGCTAGATATAAAATAAACCCACATAAATCATCAGCATTTCAATATATAATCAACAATATCTAGCATTACAAAAATAGGAATAGGAATTCCATTTAAAATAACTGAGTGGGTCAAACAACAAATCATATTAACAATCAATAACTTTATCCAAGAGAATGACAATAAAGAAACAACATATCAAAATCTATGAGAACCAAAACAGTGCTTAGGGGAAATTTTATAGCTTTAACTGTTTACATGAATAAAAAAGAGAAAGAGGAGATCAATGAATTGGGCATGGAATTTAAAAGCCTAGAAAAAGAACACATTAATATACAAATTATTTGGAAGAAAAGGTGCAAAAGGAGTTCTATCAAATTCGATTTATGACGCAAATATGGTGTTGATACCAAAACCAGGCAGAGCAAAAACAGAGAAAGAAAATTATAGACCAATTTCCCTAATGAATATTGATGCTAAAATCTTAAATAAGATATTAGGAAGAAGAATACAGCAAGTGATCACCAGGATAATACACTGTGACCAGGAGAGATTTGTAACAGGAATGCAGGGCTGGTTCAACATTAGGAAAACTATTAACATAATCAATCACATCAATAAGAATACTAACAAAAATCATATGATTATCTCAATAGATGCAGAGAAAGCTTTTGACAAAATACAGCAGCCATTCCCAATAAAAAAAAGTAGAGAGCTTAGGAATAACTGGAGCTTTCCTTAGTAAAATAAGCAGTATCTACCTAAAACCATCATGTGGAATGGAGAAAAGTTAGAGGCCTTACAATAAAATCAGGGGTGAAACAGGGATGTCCATTGTCACCTCTATTATTTAATATTGTACTAGAAAAAGTTAGCGTTAGCAATCAGAGAAGAAAAAGGAATTAGAATAGGCAAGGTGGAAACAAAACTATCACTCTTTGCAAATGATATGATGGTATACTTAGAGAATCCTAGACAATCAACTCAAAAATTACTTGAAACAATTAACTACTTTAGCAAAACAGCAGGAAATAAAATAAATCCACATAAACCATCAGCATTTCTATACATGACCAATAAAGTCCAGCAGAAGAGATAGAAAGAGAAATTCCAATTAAAGTAATGGTAGATTACATAAAGTACTTGGGAGTCTACTTGCCAAGACAAACCCAGGAACTCTACGAACACAATTACCAAACACTTTTCACACAAATTAAATCAGATCTAAAAAATTGGAAAGATATCAATTGCTCATGGATAGGCCGAGCTAATGTAATAAAAATGACAATTCTACCTAAATTAATTTACTTATTCAGTGCCATCCCAATCAGACTACCTAAAAAAATTTTTATAGAGCTAGAAAAAATAATAACAAAATTCATCTGGAAAAATAAAAAGTCAAGAATATCAAGGGAAATAATGTAAAAAAAAAATTCACAGGAAGGTGAGTTAGCTGTACCAAATCTGAAGCTTGACTATAAAGCAGCAGTCATCAAAACTATGTGGTACTGGCTAAGAAATAGAGTGGAGGATCAATGGAATAGGCTAGGCACAGGAGAAACAGTAGTAAATGATACTAGTAATGTAGTATTTGATAAACCCAAAGACCCCAGCTTCTGGGATAGGAATTCAGTATTTGACAAAAACTGCTGGGAAAACTGGAAGATAGTATGGCAGAAATTAGGCATAGAGCAACATCTTACACTTTATACTAAAATAAGGTCAAAATGGGTATATGATTTAGACATAAGAGGTCATACCCACATAAATTAGGAAAAGAAGGAATAGTCTACCTTTCAGATCATTGGAAATGAGAACAGTTTATGACCAAAGAAGAGATAGAGAATATTATGAAAGGCAAAATGAATGATTTTGATTACATTAAATTAAAAAGTTTTTGTATAAACAGAAGCAATGCATCCAAAATTAGAAGGGATGAAGAAAGCTGAGAAACAATTTTTATGGATAGTACTTCTGATAAAGGACTCATTTCTAAAACATATAGGTAACTAAATCAAATGTATAAGAATCTAAGTCATTTCTCAATGGAGAAATGGTCAAAGGATATGAACAGGCAGTTTTCTGATGAAGAAATCAAAGCTATCATATTGCCATATGCAAAAATGGTCTAAATCACTATTGATTAGAGAGATGCAAATTAAAACAACTCTGAGGTACCACCTGACACCTATCAGATTGGCTAATATGACAAAAAAGGAAGATAATAAATGTTGGAAATGCTGTGGAAAAATTAGCATCTAAATTCTTAGAGAAGTTAAATGAGTTACAAGAGGAAATAGACAGCAAAACTCTACTAGTGGGGTATGTGAATCTTACCCTCTCAGAATTAGATAAATTCAGCCACAAAATAACTAAGAAAGAATTTAAAGAGGTGAACAGAATGTTAGAAAAGTTAAATATGATAGATGTCTGGGGAAAATTGAATGGGGAGAGAAATAAATATGGCTTTTTTCTTATCAGTACATGGCACATATTAAAAAATTGACCATGTATTAGGGCACAAAAACCTGGTAGTCAAATGTAGTAAGGCAGAAATAGTAAATGCATCCTCTCAGATCATGATGCAATAAAAATTACATGTAATAAAGAGCCATGGAAAGGAAGACTGAAAATTAATTGGAAAGTAAATAATTTCATTCTAAAGAATGAGTGGGTCAAACAGCAAATCATAGAAACAATCAATAACTTCATCCAAGAGAATGACCATAATGAGACAATGTATCAAAATGTTTGGATGGGATGCAGCCAATGCAGTGATTAGGGAAATTTTATATCTCTAAATGCTTACATCAATGAAAAAAAAAAAAAGAGTAAGGGGAAATCAATGAATTGGGCATGCAAATTAAAAAAGCTAGAAAAAGAACAAATTTAAAATCCCCAATTAAATACTAAATTAGAAATCCTGAAAATTAAAGGAGAAATTAATAAAATTGAAATCAAGAAAACTATAGAATTAATCAACAAAACATATATGCTTTTATGGGAAAAAAACACTAAAATAGATAAACATTTGATTAATTTGATTTAAAAGAAAAGAAAGAAGAAAACCAAATTATCAGTATCAAAAATGAAAGGGGTGATTTCACCACCAATGGAGTGGAAATTAAAGCAATAGTTAGGAACTATTTTGCCAAACTTTATGCCAATAAATTTGACCATCTAAATGAAATGGATAAATATTTATAAAAATACAAATTGGTCAGGTTAACTGAAGAGGAAATAAAATCCTTAAGTAAACCCATATTAGAAAAAGAAATTGAAGACGCCATTAATGAACTCCCTAAGAAAAAATCTTTCAGGCCAGATGGGTTTACAAGTGAATTCTACAAAACATTTAAAGAACAATTAATTTCAGTATTATACAAATTATTTGGAAAAATAGGCGAAGAAGTGATACAAAATTCCTTTTATGACAGAAATATGGTGTTGATACCAAAACCAGGCAGAGCAAAAACAAAGAAAGAAAATTATGGACCAATTTCCCTAATAACTAAATCAGGAAAACATGGATATCTTGTTATAAAACATGAAACTAGATTTGGCTGTGCCCCTGAGGTGGCTGAGAAGAAGTCAATGTGGCAAGGTTAGTTTCTGGTAGAAGTGTAGAAGGGGCCGAGTTTATATGTGGCACTGTATCTCCTTGCTCAGATAAACTCCCTTTTTCCCTTTGTGTTCTAGTGGTGTCTTAGAGCCTTACTTGAGATAGCTTATGAAGACCAAGCCATACCCTCTCATGCCCTTCTAAACTGAACTGGGTTCCTTCTTGCTGGCCTCTGCCAATCAGAAACAAAGCACTTAGCTTTGGACAGTGCATCCTGGAAGCAGCGCAATATGTTAAGAAGGAGTCAAAAGCAAAGTAAGAGGCAGTCAAGATGAGCAGCCAGAGAAAGAAGCATACCATCAAAAGTTTCTTTGGTTGAAAGAAAGATCAAAATACAACCTCAGAAAGGAGATAATAACAATATCAAAGCTTACAAGAAAAAAAATGAATTTGTCCCAGGCTGTGGAAAGCACTCAAAAAGGACTTTGAAGATAAAGAAGAGAGGTAGAGGGAAAAGTTAGAGAGGTAGAGAAAAAAATGGAAAGAAAAATGAGAGTGATACAGGAGGGTCATGAAAAAAAAGGTAATAGCTTGAAAAGCCAAACTGGCCAAAAGGAAAAGGAAGTACATAAACTCTTTGAAGAAAATCACTGCCTAAGAATTAGGATTGAATAACTAGAAACTAAGGACTTTATGATAAATCAAGAAACAATAAAGCAAATCCATATGAATAAATAAAATAGAGGGCAATATGAAATATCTGCTTGGAAAATCAACTGACTCGGGAAAATAGATTCAGGAGGAATAATTTGAAAATCATTAGATTACATGTAAACCATGATCAAAATAAGAGCTCAGACATCATCTTCCAACAAATGGTCACGGAAAATTGACCTGATATTCTAGAAGAAGAAGGTAAAATAGAAATTGAAAGAATCCACCAATCACCTCAATATAGAGATCCCAAAATGAAAACTTCCAGGAATATTATAGCCAAGTTCCAAAGATCCCAGGTCAAGGAGAAAATATTGCAAGCAACTAGAAAAAAGGAATTCAAATACTGTGAAGCTAAAGTCAGGAAAACACAAGATATAGCAACTTTTACATTAAACTACCAGAAGGCATGAGATATAATATTCTGGAGGGCAAAGGAACTGGAATTTTAACAAAAAATCACCTACACAGCAAAACTGTGTATAATCTTTCAGGGGAAAAAATGGAACTTCAATAAAAAAAGAGGACTTTCAGGCATTTGTGATGAAAAGACCTGAAAGGAATAGAAAATTTGACTTTCAAATACAAGACCCTAGAGAAGCATTTTTTACATTCCTACATGGGAAGATACTATTTCTAACTCATAAGAACTTTCTCAGTATTAGGGCCGCTGAATGGAATATACTTAGACAGAGGTCACAGGTATGAACTAAATATGAAGAGATGGTATCTATAAATCATTTATTTTTTGTTTATTCTTTTTTTTGTTTGATTTTTTGGGGGGAGGCAGGAAGGGTGGGGTGGCTTATGTCTGGAGCTGGATTTGGGCTCAGGGGCTCCTGGGTCCAAGGATGGTGCTTTGTCCACTGTGTCAGCTAGCTGACCCATGCTGACATCTTCAAAATAAAGTTAAGGGGTAAGAGGAATGCAATGGAAGAAAGGGAAAAAGAGAGGTAGACTGGGGGAAAGTATATCATGTAAAACAAACAAGAAAAATCTTATGGAGTAGATGGAAAGATGGGAAAGGAGCAGGGGAGTGAATTAAACTTATTCTCATCACAACTGGCTCAAAGAGGGAATGACATACATTGGCCCCAATTGAAAGTGGGAAAGGTGAAGGAAGGGAGGACAGATTGGGGAAAGGGGCAGTAAAAAAGAAAATGTTTTTGAGGAGGGATAGAGTGAAAGCAGATAGATAAAAGGGTAAATGTCAAGGGGAGGGAATATGATGGAGGTTAATACAATTAGCAATAGTAACTGTAAAGGAAATTATGAGCAGGATGCTATCAGAAGGATGTTATTTGAGGTTTTTATGAACCCATCTCTTGGCTAGAATTTACAAAAAAAAGAAAAAAAACAACCTCAGCGTGTGCACTGGCCTCTGGGGCTCCACAAACAGCATGGTGCTCCACCCACTAGTTGTAGTCATTGCCTTGGTTCTGGCACCTAATGTCGTCACCACTCATCAATGCCTACATGGGCCTGGGAAAATTATAATGATTGGAAGCCTAGTGAAGGCAGTCATATGACTGTCAGAGCAGCCAGCCAATTGGCTGGGGGCTGTGTGTGGTCAGCTTGGGTCTGCTGGGAAGAAGGGAAGGTTTTCTGCCATTCTAGCTTGAAGCTGGAAGGCGACAGGATGCTCCTGTGTGTTTTCAGCTGATTCCTGCATGGTGGTATAGTTCAGATTGTATAATTTCCCTTTCCCCATTTTATTTCCTTTCCCTTGATCCTACTGATCCTGTTTATGTTTTTTTTTTTTTAAGTTCATTCTTGTTAAATAAATCCTGCTCTGTTTTGAGAGAGGCTGTCTCCTTCCTTGCCCCAATATTGAGGCGAGCCTCTTGGCTAACACTCCCCAATTAAAAATTGGTCCCCACAATGCAAAATGCAAACCATCAAAAAAAAAAAAAAAGAAAAATGCAAACCATCAACAGAGAAAGAATTGATGGCATCTGAATACAAACTGAAGTATAGTTTTATTTGTTAATTCCTCTTTTTAATGTTATTTTGTCTGTCTTCTTTTACAGCCTAACATGAAGATGTTTTGCATGACTACGTATGTATGACTTATATTGAATTGCTTGATTTCTACGGGAGGGTTGAAAAGGAAGGGAGGAAAAAACTTTGGAACACAATGTTTTAAAAAATCAATGTAAAAAAATATGTTTTTTTTGTTTACATGTAACTTGGGGAAAATTTGAAATAAAAAAAGAAACTAAAAAAAAAACAAAAACAAAAATATCAAATTACTGAGTATTGACAGCAAAGGACAGGGATATTCCTTATATAGGATTAACTAATTCCAACCAGTTCTGCTTTCTTCTCATTACCAAATACCAATGCCAGCCTCTCTCTATTTTGATCTTCAGTATCTCAAGTGTTCTCTAATGAAATGTCGATTATAAGCCTGGTGAAGAGATCTATATCTTGCCGCTGCCTATGTTGCTCATGGAATAAAAAAAAAGAGCCTTTGGGATGAGCTGTGCCTGTGTCAGGTGGCTTTACCTAATGGCCTTGCTAGTTACATCTGGCTTCCTTCCCTTTTAATGGGCAGAGCCTCCTTGCCAGTTCAATGTCAATCCTCAGTGGATCATCCCTGGAAAGAAATGAGTGTTATACTTCATGCAAATTAGCAAAGAGGAGCCAGATGCTGCTGCCCTTTCAGAGGGCCCACATGGTTTCCCTTACAAAGGTTGTGTTGTCTTTCAAATTTAATTTGGCCCCTTGCTTTCCCATGAGGCTTATAAAGGGTCTCCAAGGAAAAACAAGTACTAGCAATGAGATGTTATAGTGTCCCAGGTCATCAAACATTGTTCCTTAATGGGGACATCCAGACATTTGAGTGAGTCCCCCAGCAAATACTGACAGCCCTCCCCCTCTAATCCCTGGTGTGTTGTAGCATCTCAGGCTATGGAACCAGCACAGGAGCAGGTCAATAAAATGGCTATACAATTTGAATACCAATGAGATATTTATAAATATGGATACAATAATGTTTGCCTCTATTTCTGATTTAGTTGGCATTAGAGAATGTGTTGTATGATAAGAATAAATGCAATGTAGTTTTTTTAAACAGGAAAGACATAGGGTTTATACATGGATAGTTCTTAAAAATCAAGTCATCCAATGACCTCTATTTCCTAGATGAAGGAAACTGAAACAGAGAGGACTTAAATTCCGTGGGAAGGATCAAAATCTTCTCTTATTCCAGATGTACAGGAAGTCAGGTCACATAGCAGACAGTGTCAGATATGAAGTAAGGAAGGCTTGAATTTGAATCTTGAAGGAGAGACATAGAGTGAGGCATGGCTGCAGCAGCAGAACAGTCAGACCCACCCACAGGTGAGAGACAAGAGAGATTTCACAGTGGCAGGAACAAAGTTAAAACACAGTCGGGCCATATTTTTCTTTACATTTACTTCTAAGTTTGTTCCATATAAATTAACTATTTTGTTTATTTGAAAAAAAAAAAACTGTTTCTAATCAGGCTGTGAGAGGCAGTTGGGAGATTTTTTAAATGGCCCTTACAGACAGGCTTAGGCAGGTAATAGCCTTCAGAGCTCCAGCCAGCCAGGAGATTACAGATTAGGAGCTAGAGTTAATATATTTTTTTCAATTTCATCTCCAGGATGAAATAAAAAATCTTCTCTTGGATATTCAAAGCTCTTCATAACATGGCTGTCTCCTTAGACATCACTCCTTCCCACAATTTTTGATGCAGTGACAACAGCTTTCTTGCTCAATACAATACCCTCCATCTCATTATTTTGACTATTTTAACTGGTTGACTTCCATGCCTGGAATTTTCTTTCTCTTCATGTCTATATCCTAGCCTCTCTCAGTTTTGTTGTCTCCATTAAAAACCTATCTTCTGAAAGGAGATTTTCTAATTGCAATTAATACCAGTGATTTTCATCTGTTGATTATCTCCAGTTTATCTTGTATGTAAAATCCTTTTTTTACCTTATTTGATTGCAAGTTTGCTCTCCCCAATTATATTCTCAATCTTCTTGAAGCAGACAACATTTTTACCTTTCTTCATTTTTCCAGTGCCTGCCATATACTAGTTGTTTAATAAGTGTTTGTTGACTAATTCAATATTTTCATACCTCAGATTCCTATATCTGAAAATGGCAATAATAATAATTATTATTATAATTATAACAATAACAACACCTGACACATATACTAGAGGACTAGTTAAAGGAAACTTTTATGCATGGCAGATTTGTTCCTATAATTGATCTTGATGCAAATGTGAATCACAGCTGTTAAGGAGACTGCTTATTCAGATGCAATTATCTTTTAATCTCCTTTTACATTTGGTTTTTCAAGCTGTTGACTTTTTTCTCATAGCTCTCCTACATTGCTCTCATTTTTTATTTTCATTCTTTCCTCTACCTCTCTAAATCTTCCTTGTACATCTCCTACTTCCTCTTCAAAGTCCCTTTTGAGAGCTTCCATGGCCTGAGACCAATTCAAATTTTTCTTGGTTGCAAGCTTTGGATGTAGGGGCCCTGAGGTTGTTAACCTCTTCTGAGGGTGCACCACGATCCTCCTTGTAACTAAAGAAATTTTCTATTGTTCTTAACTTTCTTTGCTTGCTCATCTTGCCATTTTTACTTGAATTTTAGCTCCCTTTTACAGTGGGGTCCTACTTCCAAGCTATACTGTCCCAAGCTTTAGAGGTTCCCAGGTGTTTTGGTTTGAGGGAGGGCAGGTTTTTCTCTCACCTGGCCTGTTCTTTAGTCCCAGGGTAACCTTAAGCCAACTTGTTAGTTCACCAACCAGCAGAGTGCTGTGGTGGTTCTTAGCTCTGATGAGCCTGCACCCCTCCCCCATCTTGGCCTCCTGCCTCTCGAGATTTCTTCCTGGTTCCCTGTTAGGGTGGGATATCCAAATTCCTCCTCAGGTCCCACAGACACCCATGTATTTTCCAACCCCCAGGCCATCCATTCAGCCCTCTCACCTGAAGGTAAGCTTAGTTCCAGAAGATGCTGGTGATGTAACTGATTTGGAAGTTGGGGGTAAGGTCCCCTTGAGCAGTGTGTTCATGCTCTGTGTCGGTGTGATCATGGGCTTGGATTCTGCTCACAGCCTAGTACAGCGCCCTTTAATCTCGAAAATAATCTCAGCCATGTTTTTGTGGGTTTTGAGGTTCCAGGGCTTGTTTTATTGCTGTTTTGGCGGTAATTGTGTCAGGAGTTCTGTGTGTTTAATGTCTTTCTTCTGCTATCTTGTCTCCCCCCTACAACCCCCTCCCATTTTGATTATTTTTAACCATCTTGAAGTCCCATTTTATTTTTGTGGCTTCAATACCAAATATATTTTCTCACATTTCATCACCCAGGATCAAAGTTTGGTGACTTTTCTTTCTTTTTCTTTTTTCCTTTTTGTTTATAGTTATGCCATCCCCTGAATTTAATCATTAAACTCTCCAAACTATGAACAAAAAAAATGGATGGAGATTCAATTTCCTTTTAAAAAATCATTTTCAAAGTGCTGCCAACATTAAATATGATTTGGCATGTAGCCAAATACAAAGAATGATTTCATACAATGTGATAGCCTCAAGGGAGAGGGGATAAGAAGGGATGATAGAAAAGATCAAATTAATTATATCCATTGAGACACAGACCTGGATATAACCATTATAATTCAACTTTTCCCTCTAAGAATCAGTCGCATTTATATACTCTCTGTGTCACATCATGACCCACAATGCCATAAATAGAATTGGGATCAACTAACATATATTAATAAAATTTAGATCAAAGAATAAGAGCAAGAAAGAGAAGGTCATCCAATGCCCTTGTTTTACAAATGAAGAAGCTGAGTTTCAGAGTTATGTGATTACCTTATCACAGAAGTAGAAAATGGCATATCCAGATAATATTGTTACAACCATTCTGAGAGACCTATATTGTTTTCTCAACCAAAGATTTATTCCTTTGGTTGAGAAAAGAGCCAACTTCAAAGCCTCTGGAACTGAGGATAAGACCAAAGTCTTAAGCCCATATTCACTTCCTTCCCAACCAGAAACTTTCTACTATCCTTGGAATTGCTAAATATACCTTTTTTTTTTTTTTTACTCTTATGAAGATGAACAGAATCTGGCTTTTCTTTTTTTTTTTTTTTTTTTTTTTTTTTTTTTTTAGTGAGGCAATTGGGGTTAAGTGATGTGCCCAGGGTCACACAGCTAGTAAGTGTTAAGTGTCTGAGGCCAGATTTGAACTCGGGTACTCCTGACTCCAAGGCCTGTGCTCTATCCACTGTGCCACCTAGCTGCCCCTAATCTGGCTTTTCTTGATAAAGGATCCAAATATGTACTATATAATGGAATTCTTTTTCCAGCACTCCAGAATAGACTACTCATGACTACTTGACATAGTGCTTAGTTCATTGAAGAAAAACAAACAAAAAGCAAGAGAGAGAGAGAGAGAGAGAGAGATATGGAGACGGAGATATGTGACCCTAAAGAGGATTAATCAGTATTCCCAGCAAGTTTTATAAATTTGAGCAAATGGAAGGAAGGTCACAAAGGAAGCAAAGACAGCATAAATATATCAATGAGGCAGTTTACCTTTATATGTATTTATGAGCATGTGCCCCATGTTATTTACAGTTAGAGAGTGGGGAATAAATATATGGCATGATCTTCAGGAATCCATGACTTTAAATTGCATCCATATCTTCACTCTTTGGAATACCAACTCATTTTTGTATGTGCATGTGAGTAGCACTCAAGCCTTGTTCTTCAATGTACCATATACTCTTCCTTTGAAATGGGGTAGAAGCAATTCCATTTTTATATTTAATCTTTCATAGACAAGCAAATTGCCTGGAATATAGTCAGTGTTAATTAATGCTTATTGAATTTATAGGAAGATAGCATCATGGATTTATAGCTAGGAAGGAACTTAGATGCCATCTAGTCCAAACCTCTTTTTTTCAGCTGGAAACTCATTTGAACATTACCATTCTGAAACTTCCTTCTTTTCCCAACCTAACTGAACAGATAGTCCTTGTTATCCTTTGTAATAAAAGAGGACAAAAATAATACCACAGTGTTGGTGTCAAAGTATAGTGTACCTGACTGTGGAAGATCAAACTAACATGAACTTGAAAGTCTCTATTACACATCAAGCATAGACTTCATGGACATTTGTGAAGGAGATGTCTTGAAATGTGTACATCATGAAGTAGCCCTGCCTGCATTATCCACTTATTGGTCTCACATGTACCCATTATACTCACCTCATGGATCACTGAATAAAGTTTTTAGATAAATGGATTCCATAACAGGTTTCCAAAGGTCTTAATGAGCATTTCCAAGTAAATCATATTGTTATAATTAATGATTGAGAGTCCAGGTTATGACAACTACTGAATCCATAATATAGTGAGGGTCTCTGAAAAGTACTAGAAATTTTATATCATATATTCTGTCTTATTTTCATTTCATTTCACTGAGTTTTAATTTTTCATGAAGACCAGGCTTTCAATCTTACTTCCAATAGGATTTGTCTGTTTTTTTGTTTTTTGTTTTTTGTTTTTGCAGGGAAATAGGGATAAATGACCTGTCCAGGGTCACACAGCTAGTAAGTTTCAAGTGTCTGAGACTGGATTTGAACTCAGTTCCTCCTCAATCCACGGCTGGTGCTTTATCCACTGCACCATCTAGCTGCCCCCAGACTTTGTCTGTGACTATTGGAAAGTCACTTTATATTTCTGAATTTAATGAAAGACCTTTTTAAAAAATTTTTCCATTGGATGTACCTTATAATACTCAGAGGATTTTTCTCAACTGGAGCAAATTCATATGGCTACAGTATGGGGGGGGGCAGGGGAAAGGGGGCAGCAGGAAGACCATCTGGAAACTGTTGTTAACCTGAAATTATGAAAGGAATTTTAGGTAATCTTATAATATGTCCTTTCTTCTCTGATATTTAATTCCATATTAAAGTTATTTTCATTCAGGCATTTCTACTTCACAGATCATTGTCCCTTTGATAGAAAATAGAGAAAGAAATTAGTTGAATTAAGGTAATATGTATGCATAAATATAAATACAGAAAACACACATGTGTGTATATATGTATGTGCAGAAACATACAGACATGCATATGTGTATTATATGCTTATTTATATATGCATGCCTATGTTACATATGTATATGTGCATGCATTATTTCTATGTATATTTGTATATACATATGCATATATGTATATATGTATGTATTACCCCAAGTCTAGATAGATATGTGTGTCTGTATTTATATAAATATGAATTTCATATTTACAAAAGTCCTATATCACAAATTATAAGATTGTGTCATTCTGCCCTAATATGGAATATAGCATCAAGTTCCTTCTTTTGGGTGAAAAGTTATATTTGTTAAAATTTCTTCACTTTTGAATCACTTCAAAAATCATTCATTAAGTATCTAATCCGTGTAAGAGGAAGCATTGCATATGATACAGTCAGCCTCAGAGCCAAGAAGGTGTGAACTGAAATTTGCCTCTGCCATATACTTGCTGTTTGACTTTTTTAAGTCATTTAAACTCTCATTACTCTAAACAATAATCTATGACAATGAGTTGCAAGGTATTTGCTAATGTACATAGATAAAAGTACTTAATGGAGTTCATCTATATAAGTGAAATAACAGGCTTAGTTCCTTTCTCTATCTATATCCCATGTTATTCCAGTCAAAGTGTGAGATACTGGGTACACAAAGAAAAAAAAATGTCACTGTCTTTAAGGAATTTAGAATCTTTATGGGGAAATAGCATATGTATAATATGCATATTTTCTTCATTTTGGGGGTAGGTATTTATTAGTAACTAGGGAAATCAGGAATAGTCTTCAACAAAAGATAGAAATTGAGCTGATCCTTGAAGCTTTTAAGATGTTAAGATGAGGAAGAGATATATTCCAAAATGGGGAACTACTTGTGCAAAGGCCTAGAAGCATGAAGTAGATTGTTATATAGCATGAACACTGAGTAGACCAGTTAATTCATAACTTAGAGTACATGCGATGTTTAGAAGTAGAAACAATGTGTATTATTTCATGAAGGGTAGGCTAGGGATATATTAAAACTCGTTTATAGCCTGATGAGTTTTATTTTATCCTAGGAGCAATAGTCATTTGAATGTCATGCGAATATGATTGAAGTGACCCAACATGTGCCTTAGAAATTTCAAAATCTCAGAGTGGACAGAGGATGAGTTAGAGCCAGGAGAGATTTGAGCCCTGGAAAATAAAAATAAATATTTTAATAGTCCAAGTGAGAGGTAAAGAGTCAAATTTTAAGGGTTGGTGATATAAGTAGACAAAATAGGGGAGCTGTGAAATCTTGTGGAGGTAGAATAAATAAGACTTGTCAATGTGCAGAAACTGGCAAAAAAGGGAGTTTGGGAATAAAAGTAGGTTTAATGGCAAAATAACATGTTTTGTTTTTCATATGTTGAGTCAGCTACTTCTGCTAGGGCTGGACATGAACATTTGTAAGTCATCTGCATATAGATGATAATTTAATATGAGTGTACATAAAAATAAAACAAAGATGAAATTATAATTTTAGTAATGACATGGATCTTTCCTCCTCGTAGAGAGATATGTGTTTGTAAATAATTGTAATACAAAATTATATATAAGTAAATCAGAGAGCTGCAAACCAGAAATGAGAAATCTAAGGGAAAGGATTGCTATTGACTAGGGGAAGAACAAATCATAGTTAACTTGCTAGAGGGGGAATTTTTGCACACATTTTAAAGGGTGATTCAACTTTTGTTTTTTTAATTTAGCGAGGCAATTGGGGTTAAGTGACTTGCTCAGGGTCACACAGCTAGTAAGCGTTAAGTGTCTGAGGCCGGATTTGAACTCAGTTCCTCCTGACTCCAGGGCTGGTGCTCTATCCACTGTGCCACCTAGCTCCCCTGTGATTCAACTTTCAAAAGGAGTGTTGAAAAAACACCCATATGCTTTACCTCAATTAAAAAAAATAATGTGCAGATGGGTCTCCTAAGTCAAGCAAACAGTCATCTATGACAGAGGGGGGTGGTTAACAGCCACATATAAAGAGTAACCCACTCTTCTTGATGTAACCAGTCATGTTGTCTTCAGCCCTGTGATGTTGTTTACTTTTTATTTAATCACATTGTCTTCCTCACCTATGAAAATCTGTACTCCCCAAAACTATATTAAGGCTGCTGAGCCCTACCTTGGGTTGTTAGTCACTGAGAGAGGTCACTGATTTATCGGTTATTGCTAGCCTAACTAATAAATTGATCATGCTTGGACCATTGTCTCTGTTTATTTTAATTTTCAAACATAATATGTCTATGTCTATCTTTATATACATATGCCTATGTGTGTATACACATGTGCACACACCATTGCCACATAGGCACTATTATCTTCATTTTATAGATAAGAAAACTACAGCTGAAAGAAATTGGGTGGCAAATTTATGTAGCAAATGAATATTAGAGATGTGAACTCAGATCTTCTTGACTTCAAGAGTCTACTAAATCATACAGACTCCAATTCAGTACCAATTAACAATGAAGTAGTGATTCCCCCAGACAAGCAATGCTCTTAAGAAAATCCATTCTTTAAGTTCTTTGTCAAGCTTAAGGTACTATATAAAAGTTATCTATTACTGTTGTTGCAATAATCAACCTCATGTATTCACTGTAAGGAAATCTCTCTTTAAAGTGCTATATTAATGTAGTTTACTATAAAAAATGATGAACAAGGGGGTAGCTAGGTATAAAGCAGTGTATAAAGCAGCAGCCCTGGATTCAGGAGGTCCTTAGTTCAAATCTGGCCTCAGACACTTGACACTTACTAGGTGTGTGACCTTGACTAAGTCCCTTAAACCTCATTGCCCTGCAAAAAAAAAAAAAAAAAAAAGGAATGATGAGCAGGATACTATCAGAAATACCTGGAAAGACCCACATAAACTGATGCAGAGTGAAATGTATTGTATACAAAATAACAACAATAGTGTAAGTTGATCTGCTGTGACTAACATGGTTATTTTCAGCAATGCGAAGGTCAAAGATAACTGAAGGACTTATGAACATCACAATCCATCTATAGGGAAAGAACTAATGGTATCTGAAAACAGATTGAAGCATACTTTTTTTTTTATAGTTCCTTAATCTGAAGGTTTGTTTTTGTCTGTTTTCTTTCACAACCTGGCTAATATGGAGATTTTTTGCATGACTACTCATGTATAAATTATATTGAATTGCTTGAGTTCTTGGGGTGTGGGTGGGGAGGGAGAGAGGAAGAGACATTGAAACAAAGTTTTAAAAAATTGATGTCAAAATTTGTTTTTCCATGTCATTTGGAAAAAAAATAAAATTCTAAATAAACAAACAAAAAGAAATGATTATGCTAAAAAAAGAGAAAATTCATCATTTGATTCATTTTAATGGTTAATCACTTTTCGACCTCAACAACATCATCTTCAAAGGGGAGCGTATGTTTTAGGTTCAACATGTCTCAGAATTTACAGTGATTCATGGTAGACACTTACTGAATGACCAATGATTTTGTACCTAGTCATCTGTTAACATCTGACTTCTTGAAGCAATTTGATTCAAATCTATTCAATAATCCATTATCAAATGCATTTCTTTTTCAAGGCACTTGGCTGGGTCTGGAAAACACAAAGACAAAAATGAAGCAGCCATTGATCATACATTCCTTATATTTAACTAGAGAGATACCACACACACACACACACACACACACACAAAAAAAAAAAACAGGACTGATTGAGGTAGTCTTCACAGAGGAGTTAGAAGTGCTAAGGTGAACCTTGAAAGAAAGAATTTTGAGAGGCATAGATGAGAAAAGGAGGTATTAAGATCATTTTGATTAACTGTGAAACAGCCAATGCTTTACTTCATCTACCATTACAATTGTAGTATAAAAGTACTACTTAAAATTTCAATGGAAAAAACCCTTCCTTTTTCTTTTCTTGTTAATTAATTTTATATACTATTCTTTGTTTTATGTCACCTGTATTTGTCATTTTATTTCTCTACTCTCCCCTTACAGAGAGTCTTCCCTTAAAATAAAGATCTTTTAAAAAGGAAAAGTAACAAAGATGCATACCTATACTTATTTATTTTACGTCTAATGTTGTACTTCATGTACAACCTCCCATTGTCAGTCTCTTCTAAGATGACTAGGAGATGTCTACTCATATTTCTTCTCTGGCAACATGCTTGATCATTATAATTTAAGGGCATTCAGTTATGATCCTTAATTGAGAACATGTCTCAATCAATCAAAATACCTTATGTCACATGTGAAAGTGTTTGAAATCTCTAGGATAAAGTGAAATTATGCCAGGAAAGATATCTGTTGCAATAAATGGGGAAAATGATCACAGAATTATCAAGGGAGTAGAGAAAGAGGAGAAATTCTGGAAATTGGAGCTCAGGAGTAGAGATAGGACTAATCTATAGGAAAAATAAAATGATATCAAGGAAGACATTTGCTCAGCAGACATATGAAAGCAGAAAACCTAGGCTAGCAGAAGTCTCAAGAAAAGGTCAGCTATTTCCAAAACTTCCTTTCCTTGTGACTGTCTATCCCCAGACACTATAATAAAATCTGTTGTTTTGTTAACTGAATATTTCTAGCAAACTGAATTTTGCATTCAATAAAAATAGGTCAGAGTTTGACTAATGATAAATATAAATATTAGGTAACTTAGGGAGCCCAAATTCTATCTAAATGTTCGGAATTTCCTTAATTGGGCATTTGAAGAGACAACACATAACAGTTGATCTAGGTTAAACTCCCTAAGGTGGAAAAGAAAGGAACTCGACAGAGCTTTGAAACCAAAAATAAATGTGGCTTTTAATGAACTATTATCATAAAAGGATGTAACATGGTGTTCTTTATTCTCTTTTCATTGTAATCACTGTGTCTATTGGGTGAGGGAATGATACACAATGTCTATCAGCTGTATAGCATTGTGACAAATATTTTACAAATCTAATTTGATGGCCACAATTCTGTAATGTTGGACCTGTTATACTTATTTACAGTTGAGAAAACTAGGGCAATCATTAGTAAAGTGACTTAATCAGGGCAAAACAGCTAGTATGAGGTCAGGTTTTAACTCAGGTCTTCCTGATCCAGAGCTCTATACATTCAACAAACAGAAGCTTATATTCATATAAAACATTCCAAGATTCCTGTATTCTTCATCTACATTTTTAAATGATAGAACATTTCATTACATATATACGCAACAGTGTATTTAGTCATTCTCCAACTGATGGACATCTACTTTGTTTCTAATTATTTGCTAAAAGAAAAAAGTACTGTTAAAATATCATGGCATATATGGAACATTTCTATTTATGTCATTGAACTTCTTTGCTCATATTTAATACAAGTTCTTCAAAGAGTGTGGCAACATTAACAACTGTCTATGAATAACTCCAAATTTATTTCTGTAATAGAGTAATTCACAGATCCATCAAGAATGCATATATATGGGGGATGCTAAGTGGTGGAGTGAATAAAGCACTGGCCCTGGATTCAGGAGGACCTGATTTGAAATCCAGCCTTAGACACTTGACACTTACTTGACCCTGGGCAAGTCACTTAATCCTCACTGTCCCCCCCCCAAAAAGTAAAAATAATGCATACATATGCCACTTTTCCATCTATTCATGCATAGTTTAATGCAATTCACAATCAGCTGTTGCCATTTTGTTTTTGCCAATTTTTTGAATGTAAGGTAAAACCATATT
Organism: Dromiciops gliroides; assembly: GCF_019393635.1. Lineage (NCBI taxonomy): Eukaryota > Metazoa > Chordata > Mammalia > Microbiotheria > Microbiotheriidae > Dromiciops > Dromiciops gliroides. The sequence continues at coordinate 28,969,152 of NC_057866.1, read as the reverse complement.
ATTATTTTCATTTATATTTTTCTCCTTATTAATTTGAAACTATTTTTATTCATGTTAATAATTTGTGATTCTTCTTTTGGGGATTTTTTTCATATACTTTGTCCACATAAAGTGGGGGAATGGATTGTGGTAATATTTTTTTTTTTGATGTTTATACACTTTGAATGTTAGAACTTAATCAGAGATGGTGATATAACTCTTATTTTTACATAAGCATTTCTCTCCTTGACCTTAGTACATTGATTTTGTTTGTGCAAAAGGTTTCCAATTTTATATAATCAAAATTATATGTATATATATGCATATATATGTATAATTTTACATACATAAGTATATGCCTATAATCATTTAATTTTTTGAGATTATTGCTACCCCTTGTTTGGTTATAAACTCAACCCCCAACCAAAGTTGAAGTAGACATATAATCTGTTCCATATTTTAGTTTTGTTATTATATGTTGTGATATTTACTATTCAGTTATTTTGAATTCATTGACAAATATGGTAAAAAAAAAAAATGATGGTCTAAATGTGATTTCTGCCAGACTTCATTTCAATTTTCCTAGAAGCTATTTTTCAATTTTATTTTTTCTCCATAAATATCTAATCATATTTTTATGATCATAATTATTTTTCTAATGTTAACATATCTTTGAATCCTTGGTATAAATGTCATTATAAGAGAACATGTGATTTATGAAATAAATTGTTGTAACCCTTTTGCCAAGATATTTTAAAATATTATGATTGATATGCTTTAATGATACTGGATTGTGGTAACTGTTCTTTGTTTTATCCTTTCCCAGTTCTAGTATTAAGATATATTTGTCTCATAAGAGGACCTGGGTAGAATTATTTCTTTCTAATTTTTTAGAATAATATTCTGGGGGAAAAACATGAATTTCATATAAAAGCTTGACAGAATTATCCTGTAAATCCATTAGGAGCAGAGTCCTCACTACAAAATTTGCTACCTCTCTACAGTTTAGTTTTCTATTAATTCAGGTATTTTACATATGTTTTTGTAACTAGTATTAAATTTCTTTTGAATTTATAATTTCATTAGCACAGAAGTATGCATAGAAGATTTTGATAATCCTTTATTTTGTCTGTTGTGATTTCACCTGTTTTATTTTATTTTATTAACTTTGTTTTTATATCACAAATACTTTATTCTTTTTGGCCTCTTTTTTAAAGTTTCTGATTTTTTTTTGTTTTGATGTGATCTGTTGTACTTAATTTTTATTTATTTGATGGCTTTATAATGCTTTTGAATTTCATATTCAGTCCATGAATTCTCTCATTTCCTATTTAGTAAATTATGTGATAAATACGTATGATTAGCATTTCATCTGCATTTCCAGAACTTTAGATTTGTTATCCTCTCATAATCATTATCTTTCAGATTTTTATTGATTATATGATTTATTCTTTGACTAATCTGATATTTCGGGTTTCATTGTCTTCCTTTTGCTTGCTTTTTTAAAGTAGTGTTCAATTAAGTGATTATAATTTTATTGTGTTATAGTCTAAAAAGGATAAGTTTAATATTTAAGCTTTCTTCTATAATTTCTCATTTTCTATTTACTAAAGAAAGGACCATCTTTTAAACTTCGATGTGATGCTGAGTGTATAGTTTTGTGGTTGGACCAATCAGAAGACACCATAACTCTTTTAAATCTAATTTTTTTTAATGTATGAGGTATTTTATTTTTTCCATTACATGTAGATAGTTCTCAACTTCTGCTTATACATGCTTTACAATTTCAGATTTTTCTCCCTCCCCCCCCTTCCCCCCCTCCCCTAGACAGCAGGTAATCTGATATAGGTTATATCTATATATCTCTATGCATATACATATACATATATATATATATATATATATATATACACACACATATATATACACATAATAATATTAATCCTATTTCTGCATTAATCCTGTTACAAGAGAAAGAATCAGAGCAGTGATGCAAAACCTCAAAATAGAAAGGAAAAAAAAAAAACCAACAGCACCCAAAACAAAAGAAATAATATGGTTCAATCAGCATCTATACTCCACAGTTATTTCTTTCTTTTTTTTTCCTTGGATTTGGAGATCCTCTTCTATCATGAGTTCCCTGGAACTCTTCTGTACCATTGCATTGGTGAGAAGAATATAGTCCATCACAGTAGGTCAACACTCAATGTTGATGATACTGTGTACAATGTTCTTCTGGTTCTGCTCATCTCACTCATCATCAGCTCACGTAAGACCCTCCAGGTTTCTCTGAACTCTTCCTGCTCATCATTTCTTACAGCACAATAGTATTCCATTGTATTCATATACCACAACTTGTCCAGCCATTCCCCAATTGATGGGCACCCCCTCAACTTCCACTTCCTTGCTACCACGTAAAGAGCAGCTATAAATATTTTTGTACATGTGGGTCCCTTTCCCCCTTCCATGATTTCTTTGGGCAAAAGACCTAAAAGTGGGATTGCTGGGTCAAAGGGTATGCACAGCTTTATCGCCCTTTGGGCATAATTCCAAATTGCTCTCCAGAATGGTTGGATCAGCTCACAGCTCCACCAACAATGGATTAGTGTTCCAATTTTCCCACAGCCTCTCCAACATTTATTGTCTTCCTTTTTTGTCCTTTAACCAATCTGATAGGTGTTAGGTGGTACCTCAGAGTTGTTTTAATTTGCATCTCTCTAATCATTAGAGATTTAGAGCATTTTTTCATATGGGAATAGATAGCTTTGGTTTCTTCATCAGAAAACTGCCTGTTCATATCCTTTGACCATTTCTCAATTGGGGAATGACTTGGATTCTTATAAATTTGATTTAATTCCCTATATATTTTAGAGATGAGGCCTTTATCAGAAGCACTGGCCTCAAAAATTGTTTCCCAGCTTTCTGCCTCCCTTCCAATTTTGGATGCATTGCTTCGGTTTGTACAAAAATTTTTTAATTTAATATAATCAAAATCATCCATTTTGCATTTTATAATATACTCTATCTCTTGTTTGGTCAAAAACTGTTTTCCTTTCCAAAGATCTGATAGGTACACTATTCCTTTCTCTCCTAATTTACCTATGGTATCACCTCGTATGTCTAAATCATGTATCTATTTTGACCTTATTTTAGTATAAGGTGTAAGATGTTGGTCTATGCCTAATTTCTGCCATACTATCTTCCAGTTTTCCCAGCAGTTTTTGTCAAATACTGAGTTCCTATTCCAGAAGCTGGAGTCTTTGGGTTTATCAAACACTACATTACTAGTGTCATTTACTACTGCATTTCCTGAGCCTAGCCTATTCCATTGATCTACCACTCTATTTTTTAGCCAGTACCAGATAGTTTTGATGACTGCCACTTTATAGTAAAGCTCCAGGTTTGGTACCGCTAACCCACCTTCTTGTGAATTTTTTTTCATTATTTCCCTGGATATTCTTGATTTTTTGTTTTTCCAGATGAATTTTGTTATTATTTTTTCTAGCTGTATAAAATAATTTTTAGGTAGCCTGATTGGTATGGCACTGAATAAGTAAATTAATTTAGGCAGTATTATCATTTTTACTATATTAGCTCTGCCTATCCATGAGCAATTGATATCTTTCCAATTATTTAGATCTGATTTGATTTGTGTGAAGAGTGTTTGGTAGTTGTGTTCATAGAGTTCCTGGGTTTGTCTTGGCAAGTAGACTCACAAGTATTTTATATTATCTACCATTACTTTAAATGGAATTTCTCTTTCTATCTCTTGCTGCTGGACTTTGTTGGTCATGTATAGAAATGCTGATGATTTATGTGGATTTATTTTATATCCTGCTACTTTGCTAAAGTTGTTAATTGTTTCAAGTAATTTTTGACTTGATTCTCGAGGATTCCTTAAGTATACCATCATATCATCTGCAAAGAGTGATAGTTTTGTTTCCTCCTTGCCTATTCTAATTCCTTTAATTCCCTTCTCTTCTCTGATTGCTAAAGCTAACATTTCTAGAACAATATTAAATAATAGGGGTGATAATGGACATCCCTGTTTCACCCCTGATCTTATTGGGAAGGCCTCTAATTTATCTCCATTGCATATAATACTTGCTGATGGCTTTAGGTAGATACTGTTTATTATTCTAAGGAAAGCTCCCCCTATTCCTAAACTCTCTAGTGTTTTTATTAGAAATAGGTGCTGTACTTTGTCAAAAGCTTTCTCTGCATCTATTGAGATAATCATATGATTTTGGTTGGTTTTCTTATTGATGTGGTTGATTATGTTAATAGTTTTCCTAATGTTGAACCAGCCCTGCATTCCTGGTATAAATCCCACCTGGTCATAGTGTATTCTCCTGGTGATCACTTGCTGTAATCTCCTTGCTAATATCTTATTTAAGATTTTAGCATCAATATTCATTAGGGAAATTGGTCTATAATTTTCTTTCTCTGTTTTTGCTTTGCCTGGTTTTGGTATCACCACCATATTTGTGTCATAAAACGAATTTGGTAGAACTCCTTCTTCACCTATTTTTCCAAATAGTTTGTATAATATTGGAATTAATTGTTCTTTAAATGTTTGGTAAAATTCACCCATAAACCCATCTGGCCCTGGGGATTTTTTCTTAGGGAGTTCATTAATAGCTTGTTCAATTTCTTTTTCTAATATGGGTTTATTTAAGGATTTTATTTCCTCTTCAGTTAACCTAGGCAGTTTGTATCTTTGTAAATATTCATCCATTTCATTTAGATTGTCAAATTTATTGGCATACAGTTGGGCAAAATATTTCCTAATTATTGCTTTAATTTCCACTTCATTGGTGGTAACATCACCCTTTTCATTTTTGATACTGGTAATTTGGTTTTCTTCTTTCTTTTTTTAAATCAAATTAACCAATATTTTATCTATTTTATTGGTTTTTTCATAAAACCAGCTCTTAGTTTTATTGATTAATTCTATAGTTTTTTTGCTTTCAATCTTATTGATTTCTCCTTTAATTTTCAGGATCTCTAATTTAGTGTCTAATTGGGAATTTCTAATTTGTTCTTTTTCTAGCTTTTTAAGTTGCATGCCCAATTCATTAATCTCCTCTTTCTCTTTTTTATTCATGTAAGCATTTAGAGCTATAAATTTTCCCCTAAGCACTGCTTTGGCTGCATCCCATAGATTTTGGTATGTTGTCTCATTATTGTCATTCTCTTGGATAAAGTTATTGATTGTTTCTATGATTTCTTGTTTGGCCCATTCATTCTTTAGAATGAAATTATTTAGTTTCCAATTGATTTTCATTCTACTTTTCCCTGGCTCTTTCTTACATGTAATTTTTATTGCATCATGATCTGAGATGGATGCATTTACTATTTCTGCCTTTCTACATTTGACTAGGATGTTTTTGTGCCCTAATACATGGTCAATTTTTGAAAATGTGCCATGTACTGCTGAGAAAAAGGTATATTCCTTTCTATCCCCATTCAATTTTCTCCAGACATCTATCATGTCTAACTTTTCTAGTAATCTATTCACCTCTTTCACTTCTTTCTTATTTATTTTTTGGCTAGATTTATCTAATTCTTAGAGGGGGAGATTCAGATCCCCCACTAGTATAGTATTACTATCTAATTCCTCTTGTAACTCATTTAACTTCTCCTCTAAGAACTTGGATGCTATACCACTTGGCGCATACATATTTAATATTGATATTACTTCATTATCTATAGTACCTTTAAGTAAGATGTAATTTCCTTCCTTATCTCTTTTAATGAGATCTATTTTTGCCTGCACTTTGTCTGAGATAAGGATTGCTACCCCTGCCTTTTTTACTTTAGCTGAGGCATAATATATTCTGTTCCAGCCTTTTACCTTTACTCTGTGTGTATCTCTCTGCTTCAAATGTGTTTCTTGTAAACAGCATATTGTAGGGTTCTGGTTTTTAATCCACTCTGCAATTTGCTTCCGTTTTATAGCAGAGTTCATCCCATTCACATTCACAGTTATTATTACTGACTGTCTATTCCCCTCCATTCTATTTACCCCCTTTGTACTTTTCCCCCCTTCTTTCACCCTATTCCTCCTCACCGACGTTTTACTTCTTACCCCTGCCTCCCCCAATCTGCCCTCCCTTTTTATCACCCCCCTCTCTTTTCTTTACCCTTTTCTCCCTTGCTTTTGTCCTCCCTTCTATCAGTCCCCCCCCTTTCCCTTCCCCTTTTGTTTCCCTAAAGAATGAGTTGTTTCTTTATCCCAATGAACGTATATGCTATTCTCTCTTTGAGTCAAATCTAAGGAGAATAGGGTTGAAACCATGTTCCCCCCTCCTTTCTTTCCCTCGATTGTAATAGGTTTTTTTTCACCTCTTCATATGATATAATTCATCCCCTTCCACCTCCCCTTTCCTCTCCTCCCCATAGACTCCCTTTTTATCCCCTTAATTCTTTTGTATCATCACATCAAAGACAATTTATATTTATACCCTCTATATAAAGTCCTTCTCTCTGCCCAAATACATTTACAATTCTTAAGAGTTATGAGTATTATCTTCCTGTGTAGAGATATAAACAGTTTAACCTAATAGGGCAACTTTTTTTTTTCCCCTCTGTTTACCTTTTTAAACTTCTCTTGAGTCTTGTATGTTGAGATCAAATTTTCTATTCAGTTCTGGTCTTTTCACCAGGAAAGATTGAAAGTCCCCAATGCATTAAATGTCCATCTTTTCCCCTGAAAGAAAATGCACATTTTTGCTGGGTAATAGATTCTCGGCTGCAATCCAAGCTCCTTTGCTTTCCGGAATATTATATTCCAAGCCTTGCGGTCCTTTAATGTTGAAGCTGCCAGGTCCTGAGCAATCCTGACTGTGGCTCCATGATATTTAAATTGCTTCTTTCTGGCTGCTTGGAGTATTTTCTCCTTCACCTGATAATTCTGGAATTTGGCTACAATATTCCTTGGAGTTTTCCTTTTGGGGTCTCTTTCAGGAGGTGATCGGTGGATTCTTTCAATGATGATTTTATCCTCTGATTCTATGATATCAGGGCAGTTCTCCTTAATAATTTCCTGGAATATGGTGTCTAGATTCTTTTTCTGGTCATGGCTTTCAGGCAGTCCAATGATTCTCAAATTGTCTCTCCTCGATCTGTTTTCCAGATCAGTTGTCTTTCCAATGAGGTATTTCACATTTTCTTCTATTTTTTCATTTTTTTTATTCTGCTTGACTGATTCTTGGTGTCTCATGGATTCCTTATCTTCCAACTGTCCCACTTTAATTTTTAAGGCATTTTCTTTAGTGATATTATGCACCTTTTTTTCCATTTGGCTAAGTGAATTGTTTAAGGTATTGTTTTCTTCAGTGAGATTATGTACCTTTTTTTCCATTTGGCCAAGTGAATTTTTTAAGGTATTGTTTTCTTCAGTGAGATTATGCAGCTTTTTTTCCATTTGGCCAAATGAATTTTTTAAGGCTTTGTTTTCTTCAGCTTCCTTTTCCAAGCTGCTGATTCTTTTTTCATAGTTATTTTGTTTTGCTTTCATTTCTCTCCCCATTTTTTCTTCTACCTCTTGCAATTGATTTTTAAAATCCTTTTTGAGCTCTTCCAGGAAGGCTTTTTGTTCTTGCGACCAATTCACCTTCCCTTGTGAGGCTTCAGATGTAGCCAATTTGAGGCTATTGTCCTCATCTGAGTTTGTGTTGGCTTCTTCCCTATTGATACAGAAGCTCTCAATGGAGAGGGCTCTTTTTTGCTTCTTACTCATTATTGCAGCCTATTTATTTATTCTTTAAGTTGAGGTCTGCTCTGGGGGCACCAGGGTCCCTGTTTTGGGCTTCTTGTGCAGGTGTATAGGTGCTGTGTGACCGGGCTTTTACTCTGAGGCCTTTATGGTGTGTAGAGATCCCCCGCCCTGCACTTCCTGTCTGATTGTGCTTGGCCAGCCAGGAGCCAGACCCCGGCGTCTGATCCTGCCGTTCGTGGCCCTCTCGGCCGGTGCAGGTAGGTTTTTCCACTGTCCTTCTTGGCCACCAGATTTTTGAACCAGGTTCCGGGAGCCTCAGTTGTTCGGCTGTGGCCCTCAGCTCCTGCTGACTTGCCCCGACCCCCTCGGCGCTGGGTTGCTGACCTGCGCTGGGCCTCCCTTTTGCCCAAGTCAGACCGACCTTTTCCTCAAGTCTTCTAAATTATCTCTGGTTGGAGGACTGTGTCTCTCTGTCTCTTTGCAGGTTCTGTAGTTTCAGAATCCATCCAGAGGCTTGATTTAATGTTCGTTTTGAGGGAACAGAAGGAGAGCTCAGGCAGCTTGCTGCTTCCTCTCTGCCATCTTGGCTCCGCCCCCTAAATCTAATTTTATAACAAGTTTTATTTCAGGGTTTTTATTTTTATTTGTGTTTGCCTTTACTTTGTCTTTTTGTTAGATCTGTCCAGTTCTGACAGAAGAAAATTAAAGTCTTATACTGTCATTGTTTTATTATCTATATAATTTTAAAGTTTGTTTTTTTTCTTTATTCAGATGTTTTGCCATTAGTTAACTGTTTGGTTAATATTGATATTTGTTGATAGCCTATATTTCTTTCAGGTACTGTGATTTCCAAAATTGTCCAGTCTGTCAGGAAAACACACACACACACACACCGAAGCGGAGCTCTAAGCCAATATTCTTTATTAAAGATTCCATAGTTCCCTCTAATGAAATGGACCCCCTTATGATCTGAAATGTCCCCTGGCCCCTAGAAGCTTGATTTTACAAAGTTTGACACATAGACACTCAGGGGAAGCAAAATAAAACACAAAATTCAATTGTTTGATAGACCTTGTTTTTGAGAGCCAAAAATGTGGTGCCAGCCAAAAAATAGTGGAGGGGTCATGGGTTGGACAAAGCACAGGAGATCTCTGATATCTAATTGAACATAACATTAATGGGTTTCTCATGTTGGGCAAGAGCAGATGGTATGGGTAATACAGAGATACATTGGGGAACTTTCCATACGATGCCAAAGTTTCCCACCCATGCAAGGCTTAGCAATGGAATTTGAAAAAAAAAAACAAACAAACAACACAGTATTCTTATAGTTGTTCAAGTGGGCTTCCTAATTATTAAACATGGGTAAACATTTGATTATAGTTTGAGGCCTACTATAAAGGCCTTCTATAAGAATCGATCTTATTATCACGATATACTTTATGTCAAATATATATTGATAGATGCTTACTATTGTTAGATGGCTGAGTAAATATATATTACTAGATGAGCATATCATTAATAATTGCTAATAGTCATTACCCATTTATGGAATCACACTGAACTGATTAATACTGATTGGATTGGAGTAGGTCTCCAAATGAATAACTTCTCACAGAATACATTAATGTTCTTGTTTATTTTTAGTGAGATTTTTTCCATTTTTTTTCTTTTTTTAATAACACGATTTCAAAACTTACCTTTTTTTTTTTTTTTGGTAAGGCAATCGGGGTTAAGTGACTTGCCCAGGGTAATACAGCTAGTAAGTGTCAACTGTCTGAGGCCCTATTTGAACTCATGTCCTCCTGAATCCAGGGCTGGCACTTTATACACTGTGCCACGTAGCTGCCCCAGTGCCACCTCGCTGCCCCTCAAAACTTTTTAAAAATTTATCCAGTGCAGAGTAAAGTTTGTTCCAGGTTTTCCTTTGGATTCTGTTTTTTTTTTTTTTTTGGTTTTCATTTTTACAAGGATTTACCATAAGCAAAACACTGATGTTTTATTTTAGTATTCATTCTGCTACGCAGACACACAAACACATATTATTGTTGTTGCCATTGTCATTGTTGTTGTTGTTGTTGTTGTTGTTGTTTGTCCTTCATTCTCCAAGAGGACAATGACATCAGGGTTATGTCATGACCTGCACTTATTTGGATTTAAGTGAGGGAAGACTGTGCAAGCTCATAAACCTCATTCTCTCCTCCAGAGGCATTTGGATCCATTGGTAAGATATGCAATACAAGGTCAGCTAGGTAGCACAGTGGATAGAGCACCGGCCCTGGATTCAGGAGGACCTGAGTTTAAATCTGGCCTCAGACACTTGACACTTACTAGCTGTGAGACCCTGGGCAAGTGACTTAACCCCAAGTGCCTCACACCCAAAATTAAATAAATAAATAAATGAAAATTAAGATATACAATGCATCAGGATGACTGGATGTTTAATGCAATTGGGGTTAAGTGGATTACCCTGGGTCACACAGCTAGTAAGTGTCAGAGGTGTGATTTGAACTCAGGTCCTCTCAACTTCAGGACCAGTGCTTAACCATATACACATACACACACAAATGTGTGTTGTGTATGTGTTGTTATTTCATATATGTGTGTGTGTGTGTGTGTGTGTGTGTGTATAAATGTTATACTTGTATATACACGTATATCCTGAATACCACCATGCATTTTTTTTTAATGTCTGGAATTTCTAAATACAAAAAAATAAAGCACTGATCAAAACTGTATGTAATTTGCCTTCAAGTACATGAGGGAATATCATATAATCCAAATTCCTTGTCACATAATAGTTACATTTATTAATTTCAAAGATAAAAGAGTAAACAATATAATTGTCCAAGATATAGAAAAGTAAACCAAATATTCCAAAATTATTATTCTTCCACTCAAAAACATTTAAGGTAATATAATACCATATTATGACAGAAATATATACCCTGAAAACCTGGGTCTAGTATTCATTGAAAAGGAAAAGATGACTAGTTAGAGAAAATGGGCATTTTGTGTCATCTCTACATTATTTGAATATTTGACTTGCAACCACACCAAATGAAAGAAACACAAGAAAGACAATGCATTTGCCAAGAGAAGAATAATTTGTGAAATTAATTACTCCATGTTTTGATGTAATTTTTTTTTAGAATAGAGAAATAAAGAGATTTTTCTGTGAGATGGAGTTAAGCAAGCAGTCAAACAATAATTAAATAATAAAACAAAAAACGATCCTTGAGAGAGGCTTTAAGCAACAAGGGCATCACAGATGCCAGTAGAAATTAAAGAAATAGAAGTGAAGATAAAATAATAAAGCTTTTTGCATTAAACCTTGGAACATGGCACCATGATGCTAGGTGAATCAAGGTATTTTCTGATGAAGAATAGTACAGTGGAGGAGTTCAAAACGGATTAACAGGAAGTATAGGACAGAGGAGAATGGAGAATCTACAATAACCAAGGTCTTACATAATACTGAACAGGTGCTTCATTATGCCTTTCTAAACACAGGAGCAAAAGCAAAATAAAAAACAATTGACTTCCTGTCTCAGAACCCAGCTCCATACACATTGCCTCAGTTTCTTCAAGTTCAAAATAGCAATAGTAATAGCTCCTACTTCCTGGGTTAATATAAGTATAAAGTAAAATAATATTTGTAAAGGTCCTTGCAAGTCTTAAAGTGTTATAATATTATTAAAATATAATAACCTTCCTGTAACTTTTCTTGGAGGATATCCATGTACTCAGATATATGGCTGCCCCAGATTTGAAACCCTCTTTATCTAGATTAAAGATGCCTTTTCCTATAAATTTTGATTTATTTTGATTTTGAATTATTTCTGGACTCAAGTACCAACAGATAAGTTGGATTTATCTGTTCTCTTCAGTGCTACCATTAAAAGTTCTCAAATAAACTTGCACTAGATACAAAGATTCTAGATAACATATTATGTTTCAGATGTTGCACAAGTCTGTTGGGGTAGAAAGAGAGAAAGGAATAGTCTACTTAAATTGCGTTTCTATCTAAATGGGGAAAAGAACAAGAACATGTAATAGATATATACTACACAACTACAAATTTAAGCACTATAGACACTTAAATACACAAAGTAGATTAATACAAGGTAGATCTTGTAGGGGAGATTCAAACTGAGTATATAATTAGGGAAAAAAATCAATTAAGCTATGCTAACAACTGCAATAACTTGGAGCAGCAACTTTCATTTCCATAGCACTTTAAGTTATGTAAGGCACATTATATTCACTTTATCCTTACAAGAACCCTTTATCACCTTAATTTAACATATGACGAGGCTTCAGGCCCCCCTGGGTCCAGGGAGGGTGTTTTGTTCACTGTGTCACCTAGCTGCCCCATGATGACATCTTTAGGGGGAGGAAGAAGGGGAGAGGTAGAATGGGGTGAAATCCCACATGAAAGAAAGAGGAATGGATTTATGGAGAGGTGGGGAGAGATGGAGTAGGAGCCAGGCAGTGAATGGATTTTATACTCATCAGAATAGGTTCAAACACCTTAATCTCATCAGAGTTGGCTCAAGGAGGGAATATCATACATACTCAATTGGGTGGAGTAATCTATTTAACCCTGCAGTAAAATAGGAGGGGAAGCAGATAATGAGGGAGAGGTAAAAGAAGGGAGAGCAGATTGGGGAGGGGGCAGCAAAAGCAAATCCCTTTTGAGGAAGGATTGGGTGAAAGAAGATAGATAATAGAGTAAAAATCCTTGGAAGGGAATAGGATGGAGGCAAACAGTTAATAATAACAACTTTGAAAAAGAGAAAAGGAAAAAAAATGTACAAAAATATTTATAGCAACTCTTTGTGGTGGCTAAGAATTGGAAATCAAAGGAATGTACATCAGTTGGGGAATGACTGTGGTATATGATTGTAACGGAATATTATTGTGCTATAAGAAATGACAAGCAGGATGATTTCAGAAAAACCTGGAAAGACTTATATGAACTGATGTATAGTGAAGTGAGCAGAACCAGAGAACAGGGTGCAGTTACAGCATTATAGTTCTATGAGCAATTGTGAATGACTTAACTACTCTCAGCAGTGCAATGATCCAATACAATCCCAAAGGACTAATGATGAAGCATACTATCCACCTCTAGAGAAATAACTGATATTGATTAAACACAGACTGAAGCATGTTATTTTGCACTCTTTTTTTTGTCTTTTTTTAAATTTAAAATTACTAATATGGGAAGGTTTTACATAATTGCACATGTATAACCTACAATGATTGCTTGCAAACTTGGGGAGGGGGTGGGAGTGTAGGGAGGGAAGGAATGAGAGAGGGATAGAATCTGGAATGCAAAACTTTAAATAAATAAATAAAAATTAGAATATAAATTAACATATGAGGAAACTGAGTTTGAAAGAGGTTTTTTTCCCATTGGATAAATGGTCAAAGGATGTGAACAGGATATTTTTAGACAAATCAACACTATCCATAGTCATGAAAAATGTTCTAAATGATTATTCATCAGAGAAATGCAAATTAAAATAACTCTGAGGTATTACATCACACATGTCAAAGGGGCAAATATAACAAAAAAGGAAAATATTGGATATTGGAGGGGATGTGGGAAAACTGGGAAATCCCTTGTTGACGAAGTTGAGAACTGATCCAAATATTCTGAAAAACAATTTGGAACTTCTCCCAAAGGGCTATAAAAATGTGCATGTTCTTTGATCCAGCAATACCACTACTAGGTTTATATCCCAAAGACATCCCCAAAAGAGAAAAATACATATTTGTACAAAAATATTTATAGCAGTTCTTTTTGTGGTGGCTAAGAATTGTTAATTAAAGGAATGCCCATCATTTGGGGAATGGATGAAATATGTTAAGTGATTTGCTGAGAGTCAAATGGCTAGTAAATGCCTGAGGCTGGATATGAACTAATGTCTTCCAAACTCCAAGTCCAGCACTTCATTTCGCATACTACCTGACTTACTGCAACATTTTTAAATGGCTGTCTCTGGAGAAAGTAATTTGCATCCTGCAGTCTTCGTGCACTAAGCAACATATGATGTTGAGTGGCCTCTTTTTAAGTTATTGGCTAGATGAGATAACTTCTGTGATCCTTTTCAATTTTAAGATTATGGAGTTCAAACATCTCATATGCATTTTGCCCCCAAAGCCTAGTTAAGTGGAAAATATATAGTGATCATTTTATAATTGTTGAAATCAGAATTAAAGAAATATCCTGAATATCTAAAAGGTTTTTTTTTAAGTTTCTATTAACAAAATCTGAATTTAATTCACCTTGAATTTAAAATATATTATTTTAGGAACCAGTTGTTGGAATTTTCATTTACATGACTGTATAGCAGAAAGCAATTAGAAAATTTGATCAGCAGCAATTTCAAACACTTGCCATTAATGCCTTGGGAATTCAGTGTTATGATGTGAGCATTTTGCTTAACTTACTTGTCATTTTGTTGTACAGTTCCCCCAAAGGAATGTTTAAGCATTGTGCCCTCAAACCCATTTTTACTTCATTTTGTTGTTGTTGTTAACCAGACTTGTGATTTCATCACTGCAAAGTACAGGTGCATATGGCCCACAATAGTCCCCATTATGGCTCAAATCAGATTAAAATATATTTCCTACATGATTTTAAAGTATAGATGTATTAGTAAAAAAGAAAAAAAATGAAACAAACATTGGTGTTTTTTGTAGTCAATAAGCAGCCCACAGGGATTCTTATGTATTATATAATTTAGTGGCTCCTGTTTCTATTTGAATTTGACACCACTGATATAGTGAATTCCTGGTAAGAAATAGTCTATTAGAACAGATCACTGCCTTCTCTTCAACCTACAGTCCTCAAGAGTTGCTTGGGGAGCTTAGAGGTTAATTGTCTTGTGGAGACCCCAACAGCTAGAATGTAGCAAAGAGAAAACATGACTCCAGAGGGAACTCTCTCTTCACTTCCAAGCTATCTCTATATCATGTGTTTCAGTCCTGTTCTCCTGTCCATTTCCAAAATACAGTTTTGAATTGTCGGCCTTATTTAGAATGTAAGCAGTTTTTAGTGAAGGGATTAGTTTGCTTCCCTGCATTTATATCCACATTATTTAGCCCAGTAAATGCTTACTAAATACTTTACCTATCAATTGATCTAAACCATGCAGAATATTACCTTTACTCATTGCTGAAGATGATAATATATTATTTTGAAACAAGATAAATTCAGGTGATTATCTCCTCTATATAAGTATCTCATAAGGAAAAAAAAATATTTTATTATATACTAATCTCATTTGGACGTATCTTTATGTGGATAAAAACCTATCTAACCCAAAGCTTAAGATAGACGTTAGGGGCAGCTAGGTGGCACAGTGGATAAAGCATCGGTCCTGGATTCAGGAGGACCTGAATTCAAATCCCATCTCAGACACTTGACACTTACTAGCTGTGTGATCCTGGGCAAGTCATTTAATCCTCATTGCACCACCCCCCTCCCCCCCAAAAAAAAGTTAGACTAACATAAGATACATCATTAAGGGGAATCCAGATGAATGCTGGGAAAGCTTAGATCCCACCCAGGTCTTGCTTTGGATCCATCTGATACTTGTGTTTTGGAATCCCAAGACTCCATCTCAAAGTGCCCTTTTCTGGAAATTGCCTAACTGTGTAAATGACTTTCCTGTGCAGGCCAAGCAGCTATTGTTCTTAAGAACTTGCTTGAACTCTATGTAATGTAGCATCACAAAGACTCTCAAGGAAAAAAAGCCATACTTTTTTTTTTTTTCCTGGCTCTTTCGTTTGCCTAATTACTGAATAAAATTCTGTTTTTTTTTCTTTCAGTTTTGTGGTGGGGGGTTTGTTCTTTATTAGTAGAGCCAAATTCCTTTGCAAAAATGGTGGAAGAAAAATTAAGGTACAGGGAATAAGGTGATAAATGCACAGTCATAAAGTTAAAGGTTCATATCCTGTTAAACTTACTGCCTGGGAGACTCTGAATAGTACACTTAGTCTCACTAAGTCTTAGTTTTCTTTTCTTTAAGATGAGAATGTTAATCACAGTGTACTTTCTTCATAATGTTTTTAGGAAAATAAAATGATGCATGTAAAACTTTCTTTTTCGATCTCTTAAAGTATTAAATAATTGTGAGTTATTCGTATTTTCAGGAGACCAGTGCCTACTACTTATCCATATTGTATCTCTCTAGACTTCCTTTGGATGATGTTAAGAGTAAGCTTCCCTGCAAACATGTAATTCTAAGTCAATCAGTGTATGCTGCTTATCTCTAAGCTTTTATTTGATGTATTTCCTATGGAAAGCCTCCTGTTTGCCCAGCAGGACCCATAGTGCCACTCCTATCAAAATATACATTATTCATCAATATGTCTAAAGCACATCTGGTCTGAAAACCACAAGTCCTTTACTTTTCAGTGGAAGAAAAGTCTCTATTAACTGTAAAAGACAGAAGACTCAAATCCACTCTGGAGAAATAATGAAGGGTTCCCTCAGACTTCACACAATTTTCTCAGATTTGGCACATTGCCTTCCATCTGTGTGAGGCATTAGACCCAGATCTATAGAAATAAGACCCTTTAAGTGAGAAAGAGGCTGTATGTGGAATGGAAGACTGTACTGCTAGCTCAAAGAGAGGTGAGGGACTCACTTCAGTTATCCCACATCCTCTGTGTGTCCTGAGAACTAAAAGAACCTCAGAGCTAGAGCTGACAAAAGTGTAGCCCTCTAAGCTTTGACCCTTAGTGAGGGGAAGACAGTGTAAGATGAACTCATGGAGAAAACTGGATGAATCATTCATAAACTGCTTCAAATAACTCAACTAACTCAACTGGGAAGAAGAAAAAGTCCTCTAAGTCCTTAGCCCTTGTAGGGAATGTGGTAAAGTTATAATGACACAGCATGGCATGTGCTAAAAGCCAGTATACAGGAGATCTCACACTATAAATGGAAGAAAGTGCTTCTCATCTGCTTGTGTGAGTCATCCCTCATATTCACACCCTTTCTTCGAAGTGAGGTCCATGTTAACCCTTTTGACTTATTCAGAGGAAAAGGCAGTGCTATTCCCATCCCTAGGGCACACTAGATAACATCTTTACTCACATGCTTTTCATAAAATCCTATGTCAGCGTGAAGAGCTAATGGGTGAGCCAAGTCATTAAAACCAGTCCAGAAAAAGTGTAATCGATTGCTAAATAATAAATCAACTTTGTGTGGCCTTTGTAATCCCACTGCAACATATTTCCATTCAGGGCCATTACACTACATTTATCTTTAATGAATAATAAATGGTACATTCGTATTGACTGAACAAGCAATTAAATATTCCATCAGTAACAGAACACAGAAATATTGTTAATTATTAATAAACCACCAGCTTTCATTGTTAGGTATAATGGTCTTTTGATGCAAATAACTTATTTCCCTTACAATTATCAGGGATAAGTGAATTCTAATGACAATTAGAACCAGTGCTGGTCACACTGCAGACCTGCCTCAGTTATCTCCATTGATAAGTGAATTTGATCTCAGTTTGTCCAGAATCAGGCTTCTCCCTCACTTCTCTGCCACCAGCTTCTAACCATACTATCATAAGCATATTTAGCTCCCTCATCCAACTCACTTTTTTTATATTGCCTTCCCACACTAGAATGTAAGATTTTTGAGGGCAGGGATTGCCTTTGTTGCTCATATATTTGTCCCTAGTATTTAGCATTATCTTGGCATATGATAAGAACTTAGTAAATATTTTATCTATCCATATATATATATATATATATATATATATATATATGGATATATATATATAAATATGCACACATAAGTATGTATATTGCTATTAGAGTTATCTGTCCATCCTTCTATCTATCTATCTATCTATCTATCTATCTATCTATCTATCTATCTATCTATCTATCTATCTATCTATCTGTATTTTTATTAGAGATAGCAGATAAGTTTTTCCAGTCATGTCCAACTCTTCATGATACCATTTAGGGTTTTCTTGTCAAAGACACTGGGGTGTTTAGTATTTCCTTGTCCAGCTTATTTTATAGATGAAAAAAAGGCTATAACATTGTCAAGTGATTTTCCCAGGGTCATACAGATAGGAAGTATCTGAGGCTTAATTTGAACTCAGGAGATATGTCATCCTGACACTATCTACTTGCACCACCTAGATACCCTAGGAGTCATAGCCATAATACCTAGATTTTAATCCTGGCTTTTTACATAGTACCTGTGTGACCTTGGGCAAGTCTTTACATATGCAAGGCCTCCTTTCTTTTTTCATGTTTAATGTGAAAGGTTGCTATGAGATGACATCTAACGTCCCCTCAAAATCTAGATTTCTAATCCCTTATGACCAGAATTCAGTCTCTAACCCTTCTATTACCTATGTGACTTTGCATAAAATGATAATAAGAAAAAAAAAAACTTTTGGCTCTCAGTTTCCTCATCTGAAAATTAAGGAGTTCTACTACGTTCCCTCTAGTGCCACTCTTCCAATTCGAAATCTATAACTCTTTCAAAGCAACTTGTTTAATTGTACACAAAGAAGAAGAGTACAGTATATAAAAAGATGCACATTCATATGGAATTCCACAAATCTAAAGATGGCAGTGCGATTGACGCTGTTTAGTCACATGTGGATGAGAGGACTTAGAGCTGGAAGAAACATCACTCACTAACCGCACTCATTTTGCATAGTGGGAAACTGAAGACCAAGAAAGCAAGAAATTAACTAGCTATGAAAGGGGTGTGGAGTGGGGAAGCCAAAGAAGAAGGAAGAGAGATATTATGGGATACTACCATATATGAAATAGTATGTTCAGTTTGGGGCAGCACATTTAAGCATGGACAGTGTTAAATCAAAGGGTACTTGGAGGAGAATAATCTGCATGGTGCAGCATATGAATACCAAGGCTTATGACGACTAATAGAAGAAATTCATAATGGCTAGCCTGGGGAGGGGAAAAAAATAGGCAGGGAACATTACTCTTACAGGTCTTAAATATTTGAAATGCTGTCATGTGGACCAAGAGTAAGATTTGTTCTGTGTAGCTCCAGGGGACTGAACTAAGACCAACATGAGGAAATTACAAGGAAGCAAATATCAAATTAACATCAGGGAGAATGTTTTAGCAGTCAGACTTCGGCAACAACAACAATTACAACAAAAGGAATCTGGCTTCCTTGAGAGAGAAGGCACACACTCTCACAGGGAGTACTTAAGCAGGGGGATATTTTGTAGCTATTGTAGTTAGAATTCTTGCTTTGACAGGGAAGTCAGATGATAACCTCATAGGTTTTTTGGTGACTCTAAGATCCATGATTCTTTGCTTTGGGGAAAACCTAGATATTGTAAGCACTTTGCAAGTGTGTAATATAAACATTTAATCGTATTTACCTAAAATAAAGAGGGATAAGAAGAGACAGAATATAGCACTGGGCTTCAAAGAGACCTGGGATCAAGTAGTACCTCTGCTCTTTACTAGTTGTGTGAGCAATAACATGTCACTGAACCCTTTAGTACACTGTTGAGCTCCCTAGGATAGAGTTGTTATAGAGGAATTCTGATTTGTTCTGGTGGTTAAAATTTCCATACTGGATATATTATTTACATTTATATGTAATATATTTACATGTTCATATTTAATATATAATCTACTTGCATGTATATCATGTCATATCACATTATATGCAGAATATATATGATATACAGCATTTACATATATGTATATATGTATATGTAAATAAAATTCCAAGTGTGGAATATACTCACACATGCACACACGTACACATGTACATATAGATACATAAATACATATAGTTAGTACATAATTGTTAATAATATTAATTCGTGACATGTTGAATGGGTGTACCATCAGTCTCAAATTCAACATGTCACGAATCAATATCATTAACTATTACAATAATTCTCCTCACTCCTTTATTCCTCTTGAGTATACCAGCTTTCTTCCTGTCACTCTGTTTTTAAAAAGGGGAATTATTCTCAATTCTTTATTTTTACTCTCTTCATATACATAGGTGAGGTCTTGTGCATTCAACCACAACAACTCTGGGATACTTGGCTTTCTTTCCATTTACACCAAAACCACTCTGGTTCAGGATTTGATCATCTCTCATTTGGACTACTGGAATAGCCTCTTAATTCTCCTAGTTGCATCTAGTCTCATCAGTTTTTATTCCAAACTGATATTCCAAAAAAAGGGTTGTAACCATGGCATGGTAGTATTTTTCCCCATTGACTTTAGGGTGAAACTAATTTATTTAGCACTGAAATGCCTTCAAAATCTGATTCCAGTTTATCTCTCCAAACTAATGAAATATCTTACCACACACTCCCACCCCACACACACTCTTCCCCCTTTACAAACTTTTACTATATCCCAGCTAACTGAATTGCTTGTTCTTCCATATAAAAGCAATGACATGTCCCACTTCCGTGTACCTCCATAGGTGGTACCCCATCCCAGAGTGCTTTCCTTAATCACCACTGAACCTTGAACCCATATGTCTTTTTATATCACAGTTTCAATGTCACTTTTATTGAGATATCTTCACTTGTCAGGGCATATCCACCAATCTAAGACATTACTATTTTAAAAAAATGAATAGATCCTGTTAGTACATTTAGTAGAATAGTAACTTCTTGAGGGCAAAACTTGCCTAGAGTGCCTCTCAAATATATGCCTGTTGTTGTATTCTTTTATTACAAAGTTATTTCATTATTTTTTGCACTGATAAGATAAAGATCTGAAACTGTTGTTCATTCTCACATATAGAAGAGATTTATAGAACCTTGCCATCTACCTCCTCCCTCTAAATTTCCCCTCTGTTTGGAATCCCAGTTGACCTATTCTTAGAAAATAGGGAGTTATGTCATTAAAATGCAGTTATTGTCTTAAAAGTGCTGCTCTACTTATGTGGTTTCTGTATGTGTCTCTATGGGACATTTGCTGACTTTACCTACAAAAATATGTTTGCTCTCCTGCTGGCACTGCATATTCTAAAGACCAATGGAGTGGTTACATTCAATTTTGTTCTGCATCTGAAATGTCAGCAGAGTTCTGATAGCTTAATCTTTTGTGCCTGATCTGATTTGACCTAGCTGCCAAGCCATCAAGGAAGTGTAATATGGAAAAAGAGGAAGTGGTCTAGGAACTAGAAAATACGTATTCTCAGCCACTAACTTACTATATAACTTTGTACAAATAATATCTTTCTCTGCAGGCAGCATGTCAAGTTTCCTGATTAGTAGAACATGGCAATTGGGATAGACAATTTCAAAGACCATATCCGATGTGAATGTTCTGTTTCTGAGGGTACCATCCTGCCCCAAAGTTTTATCATCTTTGAACCTGAGAAACTTAATGTTGCTCAGTTTCCTCATCTGTAAAAATGAAAAATGTGAGTAAATGAACTCTAAATTCCCTCTGGGTTGGTCTATTTCATATTCTATGTTCTCAGATCTTTTTCATTTCTGGCACTATAAATTTATGAAGCATCACAACTTGGAAAAAAATTCACCTTTGGATTTATACCCTCAGCTCATCATATCTGTGTAAAACAACAGAAGTCTCACAACATTTTTTTTATCTACACATTTTCTTTAAAAAATGTCATTAAAGTCCCAAACTTTAACAATATTTCATGCCAACAATTTAGGGTATCAACTTTGTACATAGTTTATTTAGCTGATGTCAATACAAGATTAGATAATTGTTACAAACTTCATACCTCTGTTGTGGAGTAATGCCAAATGACAATTGAATGTGTATATATTTTCTGTAGAGCTGAGTATAATATATAGCAAGGCGAGAATCACAGCATCTGGCAAAGCAGCCTTAAAAATATTCATATTGAATCGAATTGAGTTTATGTAATGTGCAAACCATCAAGGAAATTTCATAACAAATGATTGGTCTTTATAATAATCTCCAGGCCCTTGTTAAAATAAAAATTACAGGTATTAAAATCATTTACCATGTTGAAAGCCCTAAGGTATTAAGCAACCTGTGTTTTAAAAAAAAAAACAAAACAGGTAGGTTTAGATTAAAAAAAAAAGTTCCAATTTTCCTCAAAGTGAAACTAGATACAAACACTCTCTCGAACAGAAGACAAATATAACATTATCTTGCTTTTGAAAAATTATTATCTTACCTTTTTATTCCTTTTCCTATAGTGTTTGGAATTTCAAGGAATCTTCAGTCATCTAGAAGTCTAACCTCTTTGTTATACAGATGAAGAAATTGACACCCAGATGACTTGTTCAAGGTCACACAACCAATAAATTGCAGACACAGCATTCAAACCAAAGTTCTCTGATGCACATTCCCATCTTATTTACAAGAGGTATAACTAAAGTTGGATAATAAGGTTATTGTTTGAGGCCAATGAAAAATATTTACATTCCTGTGGAATAGAAATAAAGGCTGAGCATCTTGGATAAGAAGCATGGATTATACATGACATTTCATCCTTATACGGAACTTGTAGAGAAGAACCTTTTCTACCAAACTAGCCATCACCTTCCCTCCAAAATTTTAAATTTGTTTATTTTATCTTTTGCGGGGTAACTAGGGTTAAATGACTTGCCCAGGGTCACATAGCTAGTAAGTGTCAACTGTCTGAGGTCAGGTTTGAACTCAGGTCCTCCTGAATCCAGGGCCGTTCCCTCCCTCCAATGTTTAATCCTAGACAGGAATTGCCTTGCGCACTGAGAGGTAAATTAATTCCCATGGTTTTGGATAACTGATACGTCAGAGGTAATACTTGGACCCCGTTCTTTCTGATTCCAAGGCAATTCTATATCAATAATGCCATTCTACTTCTCAGGAAGCAAAATTGGTTAAAATAAGAGGCTACTAGATAACTCCTGGGGTGAATTTCTTCTCTTTGCCTCACCTCTCATACTTAACTCAACAGACTGTGTATTCTGAGCTAATTCTTCCGCACTTGTTTGTTGTCCATGTCTTTGGTGCGAAAATTTCATGTTATGATTTTGTTGCTTCCATTAAATTATACTGTATATTATCAATATATTATGGTTTTCATAGAGATTATATAATTTTTTTCCATGTGTTTTATCACAAGTTTGTGATTGTTAGGTGACTTCAGAACCAAACAAAGAAAATGGAAAGACTTGCTTATTTCTAAAAGAGAAAAGATTTCAAATATTAAACTGGTATTTATTTATTTACTCAGAACTGTGAGAGATATAAAAGAAATATTGTTTTAAAATTCAGGAACCTATCAGCCAGAAAGATCAATTACTCAATAATTCTGGCTTTGTAACCCTTTAGGTTAAGTCTTTTATGCTCCTTGGATGTGGGATAGAACATCATCTGGGCAGCTAGCTGGCAAAGTGGATAAAGCACTGGCCCTGGAGTCAGGAGGATCTAAGTTCAAATTTCCCTCCCCTTGGATACTTACTAGCTGTATGACCCTGGACAAGTCACTTAACCCCAATTGTCTTAAACATTGAGAACCATCTCCAGTCATCCTGATTTATATCTCACGAGTGGACCCAGATGCTTGTAGCAAAGAGTGAGGTTGGTGATATTGCATAGCCGTCCCTCACTTAAATCCAACTCAATGCAAATCATGATATCACCCAATGCCACTGTCCTCTTCAAGAACAAAGAACAAACAACAAGGAACAAGAATATCTCCTAGCTCTGATAAGTAGCCTGCTGGTCAACTTCAAAGATGCAAAGTACCACATTATATAAAATATTTTTAAAGTTCTAGATGAATTTTCATCTAATGCCTATACCAAAAGAATGATTTATAATATGGAGCTTGGCCAACTAGAATTAATGGTTAAATCAATAAACTAACTTTGGGATTTTTGTTGTTCTGTAAGTTCATGACCACCTTTGCTGGGGAGATGTTCTCAAAAGTGCAGCCAAGAACATGAAGAAATCCTGTCTCAAGAAAAGACCCAAAATCAGTCATGGGAATGTTTTGTGTATGTGTATAAGCACATGCAGAAGCACAATCACCTACCTACACACCAAATTTCATAAAGAAATCTAAAAGCAACTCCTGGGATCACCAACCCTGTCTCCTCAATTCACATACAATGAAACTAAGTCCCAGATATGTGAAGCCACTGTATGCCTAAAGACAGCTGCAACTTAATTGCAGAGTTAGATGAATATACATAGATATGATGCGTCTCAATGTGTTTAGAATATTTTATGGATCTTGCAACATTGCTATAAGCCATTATTCATGGAAATTTGGGATCAAATTATTCTTATTCACTCACATGGCCTCTTAGGTCCCTTTTAGAATTAAGCCTAAGATAACCTGACTAGTATTTTGCTCTGTCTCTTTCATGCCTAATTTTGGATTGGGTGAGAGAGAGAACGAGGTAAAGGGAGAGTGCTCACTTTTTCTCCATTTGAGGCTGACATGTTGTCTGGAATTATGAGACTTTATTTGTATCTTTGCATTTTTCTTCCCACAATTTGAGGTGAAAGAGATTAGACATGGGTACAGCTTTGTGAATTCTGAGAGATCTAATGATCAAACTACCGTAATCTAGGAACTGGATTCCATTCTAGGATTTGTAGAAAGCCAGACATTATTTTTATTTTATTTTTTAATTTTTTGTTGGACAATGAGGGTTAAGTGATTTGCCCAGGGTCACACAGCTAGTAAGTGTCAAGTTTCTGAGGCTGGATTTGCACTCAGGTCCTCCTGAATCCAGGGTTTATGCTTTATCTACTACACCACTTAGCTGCCTGAAAGCCAGACATTAAGAAGCAAAGTCAACAGGAATTTGCTTGACCTCCTGCAGTAGCACACATAATCTCATCTGTCTTTTGGAACTGAATTTCTTGGGGGTAAATTCTGTGTAGAAATTGACAAGTTTCAGCCTACTCTCCCAAAGTAGTGAGATGGCATAGGGGAAAATGTTCCCTCAGGTATTGTGTTGACAGGTTGCTTTTTGTAATATTTACTGGGGGAGGTTGTGAGATTTAGAGTGCTACCAACCTGTTGAGAAAGATACTGCAGGGAAGCTCCACCATGAAAAGAAACCATGTGACTTTGGTGTCCAGAATTTGTGTCTGCTGTCTGAGTCCTGTCAGTCAGTGCTACCAACCAATTAACTTGGAGCTGTGTGTGAGGACAGCTTGGCTTCCAGTGTCAGAGAGAGAAGCCCCAGAGGAGGAGCCTTTTTGTTTTGGGGACTATGGTTTGGCAAGAACACAGATCCTGGGCTCGCTTAGATAGTTAAATGAAGTTGGCTTTTTACCTCTTTCTCTTCACTAACTTCTGATGCACTTTAATACTTAAAAGTCTAAACTCTTGCTAAAGCTTCTAATTTAAGGCAACCACTCATTATATTTTAGACATCATATCTAGAATTTTAGCCCCTTACAAGGTATAGAGTCGCAACTTCTGTCCTTGCTCTATTTTCACTGTAAATATACTTCTGCAAAACCTTAAAAACTACAACTGATCTTCAATTAGGAAAAAATAAATAAGAGAAGGATAGAAAAATGAAGAAAATATGTTCCCTACTTTTAAGAAAATTTGACTCATGGACTCTTAGAGCTAGAATATTACAGTTGAAAGAGACTTTACTAATCCATCACTACCATTTTACTATTTAGCAAACCAAGATCTAGAGAGAAACAATTTTTTGAAACTCATAAATCAACTTAGTGGAAGAGACAGAATTAGAGCTCACATTTCCTAGTTTCTACTCCAGTACTCCTTTTATTCAACTAAGCCACCTACTAGTTATTCATTTCAAGAGGCATGATCCTGCCCAAGTAACTTTACTCCATTTTGTAAGTTTACTCCCAAATAGTTATCCCAAGTGGACAGACAACTATTTATTCCATGAGGTAGCTATTAATTAGAGAATGTAGATTAATGGAATGTAGTTCCTATTAAATTTATGCAAATTGGATTAATTTTTAAAATATTCATCCCTATATTCACATAAGTATATGTATGTATTCATACAAACACAGAGGTAACTAGGTGGTACAAAGTATAAAGTACAGCAGCTAGAGTCAAAAAGACTCACCTTCAGGGGCAGCTAGGTGGCACGGTGGATGAAGTACCAGCCCTGGATTCAGGAGGACCAGAGTTCAAATCTGACCTCAGACACTTGACACTTACTAGTTGTGTGACCCTGGGCAAGTCACTTAACCTTCTTTGCCCCACCAAAAAAGAAAAGAAAAGAGAAGAGAAGAGAAAAGAAGAGAAGAAAAGAAAAAGACTCACCTTCTTTAGTTGAAATTTAACCTTAGACAATTCCTAGGTTTGTAACCCTGAGCATTTCACTTAACCCTGTTTGCATCAGTTTTCTCATCTATAAAATGAGCTAGAAAAGGAAATGGCAAATCACTCCAGGATATTTTCCAAGAAAACCCAAAATGGAGTCACAACTAAAACTGAACAACATGAGTCAACAATTAATATACATATATACACATATATATGTATATGTATATGTATATGTATATGTATATATGTGAATGTACATATATATTCATATATACTACCTAAATAATAATAAAAACAACAGCACCCATTATGACAATGATGATGATGTCCAGATCTGTGAGATCAGTAGGAAAATTCCCACCAACAATGTGAATGAAGCTCATATTTTCCTCTAATTTATAGTGGGTTTCAGGACACTGGGATTGTAAATTACTTGTACATGATCAACTAGGAATTATTGGTCACAAGACATTGAACCTATGTTTTTTGAGTTCCTAAGCTAACCATTTCTGCACTAAGACACAGAATCACAAACCTGAATTATATTCCATACTTTTCATGAAAAAACATTTTTTCTCTCACTACATTACCTCCCTTCCCTTCTGCCAATACTGTGGTTTTCATCTTATAAAAAATTGCTTGGCATTCTTATGGACTGACTTCTACAACTAGCTTACCATTTTTGCATCTTTTTTCATCTCACTTGAAAATCTCACCAAATTTTCCTGCTGTTGCCAGCAATTTGTCTTTTTAAATCTTCCCCATGCTACATTACCCAGTTCTCTCATTGTATTAACATTATCCATTATGCACTAGCCCTTCTTTCATGCAGTCACTAAACAATGAAGTTCTATGTAAAATTCCTAAGTTATATATAGATGGCTATTTCACAACATTTGAAAAAAAGTTCATTGTGTATCCATAATGGTTTATGAGAGAGGGAGGAAAGGAAAAGGAGATGATTTTTTCATGTGATAAGTGTCAGTAAACTGTACCCATAGGCTTCCATAAACAGTAAGTCTAGATATATAGCATTACTTATCATTCCCATAAAAACCCAAAGCCTTTTGTCATCTGGCGAGTAACTCAATAATACTTTGTGGACAATTTCTCAGTATTTTATCTTTGAATTTGAGATTCATATTGAAGAACTCAGAAAACGATATAGATAAAGCCTTCAAGCAATATAATTTTAAGGATCTTAAGTTTCCCAGGTGATCCCAAACCTTGAAAATGGTTCTATATTCACATAATTTAAAGCACCGTGGTAAGACTCTGAATCTCCCTGGGATTCACTTTACTCAGCTATAAAAGAAGCTATTGGATGACATGGTGTCCAAAGTTTCTTCCATTTCTATATCTGGGGCTCTCTTATCTGTCTTGCAGATCCAGTTGACAAGGGTTAGGGATGTAATAATTCCAACTCTCTAATTTTACAGAAAAGGCAGCTGAAGTTCAGAGATTTTAAGTAAATTCCCAAAGTTGACATAAGAAACAAAATGAAGAATTGGAATTTGAACCCAGTTCCTCTGGCACTGGTTCCTCTTCTCTTTCCACTATACAACACAGCCTTGCTCAGGAGGAGGATAAAAACTACAGGAATAACAATCTTATCTCAACTTTTCCCCCTCCCTAATTCTCTAATTATGAGTAGCTAAATAATCCATGATAAAATCTTGTTGGGGAGGGAATGCTGAAGATATCCTACTGCAATTATAATATCCAAGAAATAGAGATGTATTGTATTTCACCAATATAGTTCATCAGATGTCATTCTATCACATGAAATTGAGGTCATGCCTGAGTGTTTGACATATGTTGCACAAGTTAAAAAAAAAAAAACTTTTTCAACTATACAGAATGGGTAAAATATAGATATTTTTATGCTGCCATAATCTTCATAAAATGGATATCCTGGGGAGTTCTGTGTAGCTAAATGTATGAATCATACATAATAAATTAAAGATGACATTCCCCAAAGAATCACTTATAAATACATAACATTCTACACTAAGTCTCCAGGCTCCAAGGGAAAAGGCAAAAGGAAAAAGAGGAACTGCACTCAAATTCTGCATAATGAGGCTTGATTCATTAAAGGATTTACAGAGAGTGACAACCCCACCTTAAATACACTGAGCCTATAAAAAAATGCTGTACTATATTTTTTAAAAGAAACAAAATAAATTAGATGACAAGCTACCTCTTGCCAAAGGCCAGATTTCTCCCTGTATATAATATCATGCCCCGGAGCTACATATTGTAAATTTCAGCACAGTGCCTTTTGTCAGCTCTTTGTGTGTTGTCTTCTCGTGTTAGAATGTAAGCTCCTTGAGGATACAGACTGTCTTTTTGCTTATATTTATATCCACAGCTCTCAATATAGTATCTAGTATATAGTAAGTACTTAATATTTTCTCCTTCCTTCCTTCCTTCCTTTTTTTTTTTTTTTGGTTCCTCTGTGTTTATACTTGATTTAGGATCAAGTGTCCCATGGAAAGAGTCTGTAGCTAAATAAACAAACAAATAAACAAACAAACAAAACAGCAACTGAATACTACCTAAATGTTAGTAACAATTTAAAAAAATAGTATTATCATGTAGAGAATTATTATGGCTTACTTTGCTCATTATACCCCATCAGGTATCCTGCACTATACTGAAATTGTCCATACAAAAAGAGGTTGGCTGACCAGTAAAAAGTTAAGCAGAAGCCACCCAAGTGCATTTCAGAATGGGTTCATTGTTTTTTTTTTTTTTCACAGCTCAAAAAAGAGGCATCTTAACAGCCCCATTACCATTAGCCATCCTCAAAAGTATGGTGATATTACAGTTGCTTTTCAAAAGGCTAAATGATTATCCAAACTAAGACATATCCCTTCTGGTTGTAAGACTAGAAGGCCACAAAATAGGTGTATACTGAGCCCCAAATACCCAAGGCTGGTTCTAGAGCCAGTGATCACACTCCTAGATCATAGGAGAATAGGAGAATTATTAGAATTTCTCACAAGGGGACCCTTAACATTGGTATTTCTGATGGAGGAGGTAGGATAGTTTGAATCCATCCCTGCTTAGTGTGGCTGATCTATAATTTATATCAAAAATTGAGAATACAGAAGCACAGAAACCATGCATAAGCTGAGGGAGCATGAGTTGATGTTTTGCCAGTGATGGAACTAGAACCAGAAGCAGAACCAGAACTAAAACTAGAACTAGAAATAGAATGCTATTAAGATTTTTGGCTATGGGTCAATGTGTTACTAGAGGGGTTTTCTCACAGGTATATATATAACTGAATCAGGCAAAGGACACTGACTTTCAACTGAAGACTCTTGTCTTGTAAGGGTTTTTTTGTTTTCTTTTGTTTTGTTTCTTAAAGATCCCCCAGGTTCATTAAGCTCTGTATGGGACACCAATCTCTAAGGGCCAAATTTAATATGTGATCTATTCCACACTGCTCCCTCCCCAATCTTTTCTCCCAGACTGATAAGAAAGAAGATTAAAAAGCATCTTTTCAGGTAAACAAAAAAATACCAGGGTTTATTGATGAGAACCAATTTAGAAATAGGGGGAAAGACAAGCAGGAAATACAACCTGTATACTTACCCACCAGACTCAGCTGCTTTGCATTCAACTCTCTCTATCCCCTGCACATCTGCATTTAACTTTCTTGCCCGCTGCCAACACTTTTCTCTCTCTTTTCTTCCCGTCTCCTCCCCTCTCCTTGTCTCGACTCTCCACTCATCTCCTCCCTATCCCCCAGAATAAAGAACCCTTCTCTCACAGGAAACCACCACCAACCACCCACACACACCAAGCTAATTCACTGGCACCCCAGGGCAGCATCCAAGGCCAGCTGGGGCAAGGGGTTTCCTTGCATACCCCAGCTTAACCAGAGAGAGCCTGGTGCTCTGGTTTTCCCTGCATATCCCCGCTGGGTGGAGGGAGCTGGGGCACGGGTTTTCCATACATACTCCCGCTGGCCTGGGAGAACCAGGGCTGGGGGAGCTGTGTGGAGTGTGCCTGCGGCTTTCTAATTTTAGCCAAAGATGGGTTCCCCAAATCACAATAATTCTTACAATGTATTGGGGAAATCATAAAAGTGTAGAAGAGAGATTTAGTTAGACTTTGGAGCTTGATTCTGTGGAAAGATGGGATAAGTTCAGACAATGGAGGTTGAAGAGAAAGGGATTTCCTGACTTGATAGGTAACCAAAGTGAATGGAAGCACTGAGTCAGTCTCCCTATGGTGAGAAAAAGTAGGGAGACTTGGTCTTGAGTCCTGATACTTGCAAGATGTTTTGCTTTGGACAAATCACTTAAATTCCCTTAGTCCAAGCTTTCTCATCTTTAAAATGGGATGAACATGATATATAATACTTCTCTCAAAGGGTAACTGAGAAATTTAAATAAGAAATGTATATCTATAAAACACAGAATGAATATCAAATTGAGACAGCAAAGAATCAGGAAAACCTGGGTTCAAGCTTCAACCCACAAAATGAAAACAGACATAAAGCATCATAGATTTAGAACTGGATGGACCTGGATGACTACCTTCTCTTACCTCCTTATCTCACAGATGAGGGAAGTGAGACTTAAGGTCACACAGGCAACAAATGGCAGAGGTATGGTTTGAACAAGTGTACATTTAAGTCATCATACTTCCCAGTGTGTGACACTACCTTGTCAGCTCTTTGACATTGAGCTGGTCATTGGCCTTGAGTCTCAGTTTCTTTCTTTAGAAGAGAGAAAATAAAAGAACGTCACATGGTTTTTGAGAGGTTCAAATGAGACAATGCATAGACAACTCTTTTCATATCTTATATAAGTGAATTTAATATAATAATTCTATATCAATATTAAGGGGTAGTGATTAGGATCTTAGGCAGAAGTAAAATTCTCATGGTCTTTAGATTAAGTACCTAATAATTTGAAAAAGAAGAGCGTGCTGATAGTTCTGCTCTACTTGCCCTAGTTACACCACATTTTAGGAGGGAGACATAAGCTGACAAAGTTACAGAGAAGGACAACCAGATTGGTGGAAGACTTCAAGTTCAGAACATTTTAGGACCCATTGAAAGAACTAGAATTGAGAATAGAGCAGAAAGAAGGTTAGGAAGAATGAGAGACGAGCAGACCAGCTTCATAATTATTATATACTTTTCAAAAGTGCTAAATATTAAATACGTAAGAAAATTGCATGTGAGACATTTAGTTTCATATATAAGCTTATTTTTCTTTGTGTATACATTATATGTGTATATATTCATATATACACATATGTAGATACATATACATCTTATATATAATACATATATAGAGAAAACCATTTTATTTAATCAGAATTAAAAAAAAACATTTAATTAAAAAAAAAGAATTGAGATTTTATTTTTCTTTTGGTCCTGAATGGGAGAAGACTAAGGCAAGCAGGATGAAATCTAATTAATTTCTTCAAATATATGAAAGTTTATGATTTGGAAGAGGAATAAGACTGGTTTCTTTGTCTTGCTTGGCCATAGAGGGCAGAAGTGCAGAATCAGAAGCAATGAGGAGTTGAAAAGGGACAATGGCTGTCCAAAAACGTAATGGACTGTCACAGAAAGTACTAGATTCTCTATCATGAGATGTCTTTAAAAAAATAAAAGGCTAAATGTGTGGGAAAATAATTATTATTATTATTTTTTTTTTGCTGGGCAATGGGGGTTAAGTGACTTGCCCAGGGTCACATAGCTAGTAAGTGTTAAGTGTCTGAGGCTGGATTTGAACTCAGGTACTCCTGAATCCAGGGCCAGCGCTTTAACCACTGCGCCATCTAGCTGCCCCGAAAATAATTATTAATAATCAGTTTTGGTGGACCTAGAGACCCACCCCCCACTCAGGAACTCTGGTTAGCTTCTCAGAGCCAGCCCAGAGTCAGTAGAATTAGAGATCAGATTAACTCAGTAGACAAGAAAAACCACACCTAGCTGAAAGCCTTTGCCCTTAAGAGGGTTTATCTTTCACTAGACCTGGAGCTCAGCCCAACACTGCTCATTTTAATATGGACCACCCTCAAGTCCAGTAAACCAATTGATTTTTTTATTATTATTATTTTTGTTTTGTGGGGCAGTGAGGGTTAAGTGACTTGCCCAGGGTCACACAGCTAATAAGTGTCAAGTGTCTGAGGCTGGCTTTGAACTCAGGTCCTCCTGAGTCCAGGGCCAGTGCTCTATCCACTGTACCACTTAGCTGCCCCCAAACTAATAGATTAGAATGATGCTATCCAATGAGCTTCGAACAGTATATAAAGCCTGCCTCTCCTCTGGTCTACAAGAGGCTTCTTCTGCCTTGGGCTGGCATGCTAGGGGTGGCAGCCATGCATTTCACCTCACTCTCCTCTCTATCTTGGTAATATAGGGCTTCTGAACCCTAATCCAGAGTCATGTGCTCTCTCTTTACTAACATGTCCATAATTAATAAATGCTTAATGCC
Organism: Dromiciops gliroides; assembly: GCF_019393635.1. Lineage (NCBI taxonomy): Eukaryota > Metazoa > Chordata > Mammalia > Microbiotheria > Microbiotheriidae > Dromiciops > Dromiciops gliroides. The sequence continues at coordinate 28,936,688 of NC_057866.1, read as the reverse complement.
AGGGGCAGCTAGGTGGTGCAGTGGATAGAGCACAGGCCCTGGATTCAGGAGGACCTGAGTTCAAATCTAGTCTCAGACACTTGACACTTACTAGCTGTGTGACCCTGAGCAAGTCACTTAACCCTAATTGCCTCAAAAAAAACAAACAAAAAGCCCAAATAAGACAAGTGCTTAAGCCCTCTCTCCAAAAAATAAATAAATAAAATGAAAAATAAAATAAAAAATAAAAATAAATGCTTAATGCCAAAACTGGTATAATAGCCTTTAATTTAAAAGTAGTAATATATTAGAAACCCCAGCTAAGTTCCCCAGTAACTTAGAACAGAGTCAGGCTTTCCCCCAATATTTTAAACAACACAAATGCAACCTGTCAGGTATATGATAGGGAGAGGGTTCTTGTTGACAAATGCATTGGTTAAACTTTCTCTCAGATTCTTTGAATCGCCTTAATAGAATGGTCCACGTTTTCTATATTTTTTTTTTTTAGAATTCTATTCCTTCCCGATTACATATAAAAACAATTTTTAACATCCATTTTTAAAACTCTGTGTTCCAGAGGCAAGATGGTGGAGGAAAGGCAGTGAGTTCCCAGACCTCTCCCCAGAATTCCTCAAAATACCTTAAATAATGCCATAAGACAATTTCTCAATTATCATTACCCACAAATGGATGGGAAGATTGTTTTCCAGTCAAAGATGGCTTAGAAGGTTGACAGGAAAGATCTGTTGTACTGGGGAGAGACTGGAGCACAGCCTAGGGCAAGCCACCCCAAAGGAGCCTTGGAATTGGCTACAGGAGTCACTGCTTCTGGAAATCAGCCCACAGATGGTGAGGGGATCAAAAGGTTGGCTGGGGGAGATTACAGGGGCCTCTCCTGGCACTGGGGTGGGACTGTGTTGTTTTGTCTGTGTTCAGATCCAGGTCCTGGTCTTGGGCAACAGCACCAGTGGGGGAGGGGCATAGGTACACCGGAGCCTGCAGCCACAGTGGAAGAGGATTTTTCCAGCTCAAAGGGCAAGCAGGCCTAGGGTGGATTGCAGATCAGAGCACAGACCAGGGGAGTGGTGAATGTGCCTCTCCTTAATCATACCACCTTGGAGCCCCTGAAGTTTGGGACAGTGTGCCCTAGAAGCAGTGCCCCACTTTAAGAAGGAGTTTAAAGTCAAGAAATGCACTGACAAAATGAGCAAACAGAAAAAAAAAATGCTGGCCCTACAAAGTTTCTTTTATGGACAAGGAATATCAAACAACACCCTCAGAAGAAGATAAGAAAATCAAAGCTCCTACATCCAGAGCTTCCAAGAAAAAGTATGAATTGGACTCAGGCCATAGAAGTGCTCAAAAAGGACTTCAAAAGTAATCAAAGCGTGGTGGAGGAAAAAAATGAAAGAAAAATGAGAGTGATACAGGAGGGTCATGAAAAAAAAAAATGTCAACAGCTTGAAAAGCCAAATTGGGCAAATGGAAAAGGAGGTACAAAGGCTCTCTGAAGAAAATAATTGCTTATAAATTAGGAATGAGCAAATGGAAGGTAATGACTTTATGAGAAATCAAGACCCAATAAAGAAAATCTAAATGAATGAAAAAAAAAATAGAAGGCAATGTGAAATATCTCCTTGGAAAAACAGCTGAACTGGAAAACAGACCCAGGAGAGATAATTTATAAATAATTGGACTACTTGAAAGCCACGATCAAGAAAAGAGCTTAGACATCATCTTCCAAGAAATAATCAGTGAAAATTGCCCATATACAGCCAAGATGGCAGAGGAGAGGCTGTGACTCCTACAAGCTCCAGATAAACCTGTCCACTTACTTCCAAATAATGCAGTTAAAAAACAAAACAAAAGAAACAAAAAAAAAGAGTAGTCCAATGCACATAAGAATAGATTGAGACTATTTTTCAGCAAATGAGGGGAATTGCAATGACCTACTGATCAGGCTGAACAGCGCAGTGTGCAGTCCGGATCCAGCCAGGAACAGACAGAGCTTCCAGCCCCTGTCAGAGTCTTCAGTGCCAGCAGCTTCTGAGGCTCTGATCATGGACTGCTGAGGGGGTTTGCCAATAGGCTAGGGTGAAGTGGAGGCAGATTCTACTGTAGTTGGGGTGAAGCACCCTGGTTCTGAACCAGTGGGCTGAATGGGGTGGTGGTGTTCCAGTGGGGGAGGGGCATAGGCATGCCAATCTTCTGACCATAGAGAATCAGAGTTCAATCAGACTTCCATTTACAGGTCAAAGAGAAAGCAATTGTGGTTATTCACATGCCAGGCAGGATGAGAAAAAGCACAATCACCCCCCTGGGCCATGTTGGACCTTGAACAGTGTGTCCTGGAAGCAGTGCTACACTTTAAGAAGGAGTTAAAAGCCAAGATGAGTAAGCAGAGAAAGCAGAAGACCATGGAAAATTTCTTTGGGAAAAAGTAGACAACAATACACCCTCAGAAAAAGAAGAAGAAGATAATAACAGGGTGAAAGTTCTAACATTCAAAGCTTCCAAGAAAAATATGAATTGGTCTCAGGCCATGGAAGCTCTCAAAATGGACATTGAAGAGAAAGTAGAAGCGATGGAAAATTTAGAAAGATTTAGGAAAGAATGGAAACAATGAGAGCAATGAAGGAAAGTCGTGAGAAAAAAGTCAACAGTTTGAAAAGGCAAATGGGAAAAGAATTAGAAAAGCTCTCTCAAGAAAATAATTGCCTAAGAATTAGGATTGAACAAATGAAAATTGCCCATATGTTTTAGAACCAGAAGGTAAAATAGAAATTGAAAGAATTCACCAATCACCTCCTGAAAGAGATACAAAAATGAAAACTTCAGGAATGTTATTGCCAAATTCCAGAGCTCCCAGGTCAAGGAGAAAATATTATAAGCTGCCAGAAAGAAACAATTCAAACTGGAGCCATAGTCAGGATAATACAAGATCTATCAGCTTCAACATTAAAAGATGAGAGGGCATTGTATATGATATTCCAGAGGGCAAAGGAACTGGGATTACAACCCAAAATCATCTATCTAGCCAAACTGCATATAATATTTCAGGAGAAAAAAATAGGAATTCAATGAAAGAGGGGACTTTCAGGCAATCATGATGAAAAGTCCTAAACTAGATAGAAAATACAACTTTCAAATACAAGACCCTAGAGAAACATAAAAAGGTAAACAGGAAAAATAAATCTTAAGGGATATTAAAAATGTTAAAGTGTTTATATTCCTACATGAGAAAATGATAGTTATAACTCAAAAGACCTTTCTCATTTTTAGGGCAGCTGAATGAACTATAATTAGATGGAAATCACAGGTGTGAGTTGAATATGAAAGGATGATATCTTTAAAAAATAAAATTAAGGGGTTCGAGGAATGGACTGGGAGAAAGGGAAAGGGAGAGGTTGAATGTGATAAAGTATCACACATAAAAGAAACAAGAAAAAGCTTTTTGGAATGGAGCAGAAGATGGGGGAGTTGTGGGGGAGTGAATGAGCCTTATTCTCATCATAATTGGCTCAAAGAAGGAATAACATATACACTTTATTAGGTAAAGTAATCTATCTTTACCCTGCTGGAAAATATGAGGGTAAGGGGATAAGGAGAAAGGGATGAAAGAAGGGAGTGCAGATTGGGGGAGGGGTCCATCAGAAGCAAAATGCTTTTGAAGACGTATAAGGTAAGAAAAGAGAGAAAATAGAGTAATTATTAAGGGAAGGGAATAGGATGAAAAGATAGCAATAATAACTGTGAAAAAAAAAACAGTTGAAACAAGTTTGTCTGATAGGCCTCAATTCTCAAACACATAGAGAACTGAGTCAAAGTTCTTAAAATAAGTGCCATTCCCCAATTGATAGATGATCAAAAGACATGAAGTTTTCAGATGAAATAATCAAAGCCACCTATAAACATATGAAAAAGAATGCTCTAACTCGCTATTGATTGGAGAGATTCAGGTCAAAACAATTCTGGGTAGTACCTCACACCTATTGGATTGAATAATAGGACAGCAGAGGATAATGAAAAATGTTGTTGGAAATATGGGGAAAATGCAACATTTAATACACTCTTGGTAAAGTTGTAAACTGATTCAAAAATTCTATACAGCATTACATAGAGAAATTTGGAACTATGGCTAAGGGCAATAAAACTGCATACTTGTCGACCTAGTAATACTGCTACTAGATTGATATACTAAAAGAGATTTTTAAAAAAAAGTTGAATTTGAAATTGTGGAGATGCCCATCAATTGGGGAATGGCTAAACAAATTATGGGAGGAGATTATGATGAAACTCTCTTTTGCTATAAGAAATGATAAGAAGCTTGCTATGAGAAAAAACCTGGAAAGACATATACGAGTTAATACAAAGTGAAATGTTCTGTATACAAAATAACAGCAATAGCGAAAGGTGATCTGCTGTGAATGAGTTAGTTATTTTCAGCAATGCAATGATATGACACAACTCTGAAGGACTTATGAAAAATGCAATCCATCTACAGAGAAAGAACTGATGTTATCTGAATGCAGATTGAAGCACAATTTTTTTGTTAGTTCCTTTTTCTAAAGTTATTTTGTCTGTTTTCTTTTACTACTTGACTAATGAAGAAATGTTCTCCATGCCTACACATGTACAACTTATATTGAATTGCTTGAATTCTTAATGGGGGGGGTGGAGAGGGAGGGAGGAAGACAATATGGAGCACAAAGTTTTAAAAATCTATGTTAAAAGTGGTTTTTATATGTAATTTGGGAGAATATGATTCTAAATAAAAAAACAACCTTTGTTCCAATTTCTCTTCCTTCCTCCCCACTCTTGCCTTTTTAAGAAGGCAAGCAGTTCAATTTAAGTTATACATATGTAGTCATGAAAAACATTTCCATATTAGTCAGATTGGGAAAGAAAACAGACAAAAATACTCATGAAAAATAAATTTAAAAAAATTATATTTCAATCTGTATTGAGACACCATTAGTCCTTTCTCTGGAAATAGATCACATTTTTCATCATAAGTTCTTCAGATTTGGTCTTAGATCATTGCGTTGCTGAGAATAGCCAAGTATTTCACAGCTGAACATCTTACAAAACTGTTGTTACTTTGTACACAGTACATTTCACTTTTCATCAGTTCATGTGTTTTCAGGTGCTTCTGAGAGCATCCTTTTCATCATTTCTTATCACAGTAGTGTTCCATCATAATCACACACCACAATTTGTCCAGCCATTTCCCAATTGATAGGCATCACCTCAATTTCAATTTCTTTGCCACTAGAAAAGAGCTGACAAATATTTTTGCACATATAGTTAATTTAACTTGTTGTTTTTATCTATTTTTGGATACTGACCTAGTAGTGGTATTACTAGGTCAAAGAGTGTGCATGGTTGTATAGTCCTTCGGCCATAGTTCTAAATTGCTCTACAGAATGTTTGAAACAGTTTATAACTCCACCAACAGTACATTAATTTCTCATTTTCCCTATATCCCCTACAACATTTGTTATTTTCCTCTGCTGCTCTATCATCCAATCCATTACGGATAAAGTAGTAGGCCAGAATTGTTTTGACTTTCATCTCTCTAGGAAATAGTGTCATATGGCTGTAGATAGCTTTGATTATTTCATTTGAAAGATGTTCATCTTTTCGTAATTTAACAATTGGGGAATTTTAAATAATTTTTACTCCATTCTCTAAATGTTAGAGAAATGAGGACTTTATCAGAGAAACTTGCTTCAAATTTTTTCAGTTACTATTGCTAACTATATTCCCCTCTTCCTATTCCCTCCCCACACCAATTACATTATTCTCCATCTCTTTTTACTCTGTCCCCCCTCAATTGTTTTGCTTCTGACTGTAGAATAGCACAAATTTTTTAAAGACAACATACCACCTTTCATTTATATCTTTGTAACTTCTGTGTCTATAAGAGTACTTTTCACATAGAAGTCAATCAATATTTGTTTGCAAAATTGCCCTTGTAAAACACAGAACTTATGCCATATCATGGATGTATTTATCTTCTAAAGTTCTCCAGAGAATGAATTCCATATTTTTTTTCATAAAGCAGCACAGTTGCATTATGTTAACCTAAATTTGATGTTTAAACCTATTTTTTTCTCTTGGTTGATTCTTGGTGGTGCCTAATAACATGCCATGATGATACTTTGGGTATTAAAACTTGATATATTATAAATTAATACTTTGGTCCTAGCAATCCTGTAAAATCGTTAGATCCTAGCGATGATAATGCACACAGTTTCACAAACATCATAGGAGATCAACCTCTTTAGGCATAACCAAACACTAACATCATGCAAAATCATGGGCATAAGATATGAAAAAGATATATGCTGTGGAGACATAGTCTATATTCTGTCTCTGACATTAACAACAGGACCCTCAAAGTCCAACCCATAATTCATGTTGAAGAGGTGTGGCAGTGACAAAATATGTGAATAACAATGATCACGATCCGAAACAGAGAATATGCATGACTTGTTTTATAATAGCTTTGAAGGAATGTTGAAATAGACAACTGAATTCTGGTGATACAGCTTATTGGGTTAGCATCCTCTCTAGTATGGTATAAATCATGAATAGAAGAAATAGAGTAGTCTAGGGTTATAGTCTAGCTCTCTGTAGAACAATCATGTTATGAAGCTTGGTAGAGGAAATGGGAGTGGGTGGGACTCTTTTATAACAAAACATTATATTACTCACTTGAAAAGCATAGAAAAAATCAAATCATATTGCTGCAGTGAAAATAAAATTAAATAGCTTCTTAGTTTCATGAAAAGTTTCTTCAATAATGTTACAATGTTTTTGTACTCAAGAAGTAAAACTCTTAATTTATTACCAAGAAGAATAGACACTTGAAGACTTTGAGATTAAATTCATAGCTCAAAATGAAGCAAGAGATGAAGCCAATGCATACAAGAATTTGGTCTTCTCCTTTAAGGACACATGGAGTATAACTATATCAAGAAAGAAAGTGAAGCTGTATATGGTAAAAGACTGACATCCTCTTATCAAAACTTAATGAAAAAGATTGCATCTAAAGCAATCACACCTTATTTAACTTCAGTCAGTGCATGCATTTGTCAGGGTAATACAGAGGAAAACAGATCTATAATGTGACCAAATTCTAAACAACTTTAATGAAATGGTGCACTCATTATATATATAATCTACATAAGGCAGATATAGAAAAAGAAGACAAACTTTTTTTTTTTCCAAAAGGAAAAACCTTATAGATATTCTCAGAAATCTAATAATAACTGCTTTAAAATGTATTAACATTTTAAAAATAAATAATAAGTGTGTTAAAGGGAGAAAAGCTTTTAAAATATACTAATATACTTTTGGTATTAGTACCCTTAACTTATCAAAACAATAGCAAACACTGAAAGCAGATGTACAATAATGGATTAATGAAATGCAAAAAAAAAAAAAGCTTCTTAATCTCAGGACAGAGCCTATGAAATGAGGAAGTTAGAAGAGTAAAATGAAAACATGTTTGATTGGTGATATATACATTTTCTCAACTAACAATGTAAAAAGAAACAATGTACAAACAAGATTTCAAAAAATGGTTGAGTCATATATGTATGTTTATAGGAGAGATTCATTGTAGTCATTCATGATCAGGTCATAAGAACTTCAGATCACAGATCAGGATTAAAATGGTACCTTATATGGGATCAAATCCAACCTTCTTTCATTTAAAAATGAGAACTTAAATCCCAGAAAGCTTAAATTATCTCACGTCTGTCTCACAATAATTGTGAGTTGGGTACTATGGATATTATGTTCATCATTTTACCGATGAGGAAACAAGCTTAGAGAGGCTACATGCCTATTGTCAACCTAATGATATTTTTTTAAAAATTACAAAAGTATTTTATTATTTTCCAGTTACATGTAGAGATAGTTTTCAACATTTGTTTTTATAAGATTTCTAGTTCCAAATTTTTCTCCCTCCCTTACCTCCCTCCACCCCTCCCCAAGACAGCAAGTAATATGGTATAGGTTATATCCGTACAATAACATTAAACATATTTCTGCATTAGTCATATTATAAGAGAAGAATCAGAGCAAAAAGGAAAAACCTCAAAAAAGAGAAACAACAGCACAAAAAACAAAAGAAATAGTATGGTTCAATCTGCATCCATATTCCACACTTCTTTTTTTTTCTGGATTTGGAGAGTCTTTTCCATCATGAGTCCTTTGGAACTATGTTGTACTGTGGTATTGCTGAGAAGATTCAAGTCTATCACAGTTGATCAACACAAAATATTGTTGATATTGTGTACAATGTTCTCCTTGTTCTGCTCATCTCACTCATCATCAGTTCATGAAAGTCCTTCCACGTTTCTCTGAAATCTGCCTGCTCATCATTTCTTACAGCACAATAGAATTCCATTACATTCATGTACCACAACTTGTTCAGCCATTCCCCAATTGATGGGCAGCCCCTCAATTTCCAATTCCTTGCCACCATAAAAAGAGCAGCTCTAAATATTTTTGTACATGTGGGTCCTTGCGCCTTTTTAATGATCTCTTTGGAGAAAAGACCCAATAGTTGTATTACTGGGTCAAAGGGTATGCATAGCTTTATAGCCCTTTGGGCATTTTTCCAAATTGCTCTCCAGAATGGTTGGATAAGTTCACAGCTCCACCAACAATGCATTAGTGTTCCAATTTTTCCACAGCTTCTCCAACATTTATTATTTTCTTTTTTTATCATATTAGCCAATCTGATAGGTGTCTGGTGGTACCTCAGAGGGGTTTTAATATGTTATGCCAATATTTTAATGGCTTTTTTCAAGGCCCAATTTTCTAATCTTCTAATCATCCTTCTTATCAAATCATCACATTGCAGAATGAAAATCCATGGAGGGAGTTCCCAAATAGATGTATGTACAAGGCCATTAAAATAACTTCCCATTCTTGTAGCCACTTCCTCCCAGCTTCCTCTCTAGGCAACAAGAATAATATTATAGCTAATGGAATGGCCCTTCAGTGCATGGATAAGGCATGGATACAACATTTTTCATATATAATACAACCATGCTATGTTGGATTAATCCAAACAAAACACCTGTATCTCTTTTTGTGCCTTCCCCTTCACAGTTCACTGTGATATGAATAGGTGTTATTAGGGTCCTCATTTGCCTTTCTTTTCTAAAACCTCATTATAAAAGACTCCCACACAAAGGTAAGATTTTTTGAACTATTAATTAATTACAGGACTTGTGTTTTATTGGCTAGACGTCCAACTTTGAATTCAGGAAAATGTGGATCCAGGTATCATTTCTGACATGTACTGGCTATGGGATGCTGAATGCTTAATTTCTCATGGCTTTAGACCAAAGGTATCCAACATTTCAGCCAAATGCTGTCCAACACTCCCAAGTCCTGCCAAAACAAATTATAATGTAATTGGGAAATATTTAACAAGGCATACAAAAAAAAAACCATGCATAACATTGCATTTTAAAACAAAGTCAATGTGTGGCCCACAATGATCCTTATGCAGATAGATATTAGTGGCATTTATATTTTATTTGATTTTGAAATTACTGCTCTAAGCAGCTAATTAAGACTATAAAATGCCAGGAAGGTGCTTTCCTGTTATGGTAGAAAATATGTTATCACCTGAAGATTTATTATACTAATGACATCATAGGATTATCAAATGAGAGATGAAAGAGACTTTAGAGGCTAATCTCCTCATTTTAAACATGAGGAAATTGAGGCATAAAGAAGTTAAATGAATGGCCCAGGGTCACACTCTTCTAAAATTTGCTATCAAGGCTAAGAAAGCTCTTTATCCTTCAATATTATTTCAGGCCTGAAACCCATACCTCATCATTGACTTCTTTTTTTAATTTTTAATTTATTTATTTAAAGTTCTGAGTTCCAAATTCTATCCCTCTCTCAATCCCTCCCTCATTACCCTCCCCGCTCCTTGAGGTGGCAAGCAACCAGATATAGGTTATACATGTGCAATTATGTAAAACATTACCATATTAGTCATTTATATGAAAAGACTCAAGTAAAAAGAAAAGAAAAAAAAGAAAGTGCAACACAGCATGCTTCAGTCTATTCTCAATAAACATCAGTTGTTTCTTTGGAGGTGGATAGTATGCTTCATCACAAGTCCTTGGGGAGTGTCCTGGATCATTGTATTGCTGAGAAGAGGTAAATCATTCACGATTCAACAATAATCCTGTCGCTGTGCACAATGTTCCCCTGGTTCCTCTCATCTTACCAGTTCATTTGAATCTTTTCAAGTTTTTTTCTGAAATCATCCTGCTTGTTACTTCCCATAGCACAATAACATTCCACCACAATCACATACCACAGCTTGATCAGTCTTTCTACAACTGATGGTCATTCCTTTAGTCTCCAATTCTTTTTTTTTTTTTTTTTTGGTGAGGAAATTGGGGTTAAGTGACTTGCCTCCTATCACACAACTAGTTAGTGTCAAGTGTCTGAGGCTGGATTTGAAATCAGGTCTTCCTGACTCCAGGGTCAGTGGTCTATCCACTGCTCCACCTAGCTGCCCCTTTGATCTCCAATTCTTAGCCACAACAAGTAGTTGCTATAGATATTTTTTTACTACAATGCTTATTTTTCCTCTTCTCTTTTTCACAATTACTATTGTTAACTGTTTCCCTCCATCCTACTCCTTTCCCCATTATATTTATTATCTATCTTTCACCCTATCCTTCTTCAACATGGATTTGCTTCTGACTGCCCCCTCCCCCAATCTGCCCTCCGTTCTTTCACTCCTCCCTCCTTATCCCCTTCCTCTCCTACTTTCCTGCAGTGTTAGATATATTACTCGACCCAATTGAGTGTGCATGTTAATCTGAGAGTTTACTGCCTTTCCTCTGCCATCTTGGCTCTGCCCCCTCATCACTGACTTCTACCTCTTATTGCCCTCTTTCTAATTGAGAGGGGAGTGAGCTCCTCCCAGAACCTCCTTTTGAGAAGTGAGTCTAGAACATCCATTTCTTTACTTCCCGCCTGGTTGCACTCTGTCTTTCTACAAAATATACTGAGTAGTTTGCTTCACTACCCCAACCCCTTTTCATCTTCCTTTTGGGTGTTGTCTTCTCCCACTAGATTATCAGATCCCTGAAATGAAGTATTGATCTTCCTTTTTCTACCCCCTCAATGTTTTGCATGGTGTCTGGCACATATTAGGTGCCTAATGCTTGTTGATCAACTGAGGGAGGATTTGAAATCAAATGTCTCCAACTCCACTTTTAACCTTCTATCTACTTCACCACCCAGATGTTTCAGTCCAGTCTCCATATCAACCATATAATTAGGCTCAGACCTTATATTATGATAGGTTTTAATAAAATTACTCCTTTTAAAAGCCATGAGGTATTCTTGCAATATAATTAGTTTGATTTAGGTAAATCTATCAGGAATTGCTGGAGGAGTTACTGAATGAAGCATGGAATCAATGTGTTGCTGCCTCCATACCATATAAGAATAACACTTCAGTCCTTGAAAAATATTACAAGATACTATCTAGTCTATGCCTCTTATTTAACAGATGAGAAAATGGAAATCCAAAGGTGGAAGTCGCCTTGTCCAAGGTCACCCAGAGAGTTAATGGCCGAGGGACAGCTAGATGGCTCAGTGGATAGAGCACCAGCCCTGGATTAAGTTCCTGAGTTCAAATCCAGTCTCAAACACTTGGCACTCACTTTGTGACCCTGGGCAAGTCACTTGACCCCAATTGCTTCACCAAGAGAGAGAGAGAGAGAGAGAGAGAGAGAGAGAGAGCGCGTTAATGGCAGAGCCGAGGTTTGGAACTAAGTTCCCTTAATGCCAGGTCAATATTACCCCTACAATACCCTTCCAGATAGTCTCCTTTTAACCATAAGAAGCTTCAAGTTTCTGACACCTTTCACTCCTTGTTTTCTCATCAGGCATGCACTTGATTCCAAAACTATGAAAATAGCACAATAAAAGGACAAATCATGGAATCATAGAAACAGAGACCATTTGAGCTAGGAGGGAATTTAGAACACACAACTAAACTATTAGTTATGGAAAGAATGCAAAAACTGAGAATATAAAATCCTTGTTACTACTGGCAGAGACCTTAGAGATTAATGTTTTCCTAACCTAGGATATATTGAAATTTAAAAAAATATCATAAATTCATTTTAATGTAATTTCTGTTTCTTGTAATCTTTTGTTTCATTTTATGGGTAAAAGAACACAATCCTGAGAAGGTACTCAATTTACCAGATTGCCAAAATTTTCCATGACCCACACTCAAAAGTTGAAGTTGCCCTGAGTCACAAACTTTTATTTTACAAATTGAGAAACCAAAGCCCAGTGACTAAAAGCAATTTTCAAAAAGTTAAAAGCAAGTTAGTGACAGAAGTGAGACACTAGCCCTGGATACTACACCCTGATTCTCTTCATCAGTATATATTACAAATAAAATTTTTGCCAGGTATAAAAAGATACACATCAATTTTCTGTACTATAAGGATAATTTATACAATGTACATATTGGACAGTTAAATGTTATGGTGGGTAGAAAAACATGTCTGCAATTAGGAAGACCTGAGTCCAAAATCTGGCCTCAGACACATTACTTTTGTGGCACTAGGCAAGTCACTTAATCCTGTTTACCTCAGTTTCCCCATCTGTAGAATGAGCTGGAATAACAAAAACTTCGCCAAGAAAACCTCAAATGTAAACCATTGGTTAATTTGATCAAAAAAATAAAAGGAAAGAAGAAAACCAAGTTACTAGTATCAAAAATGAAAGGTGTGAACTCACCACCAACAAAGATTAAATTAAGGAAATTATTAGAAACTATTTTGCCCAATTATATGCCAGTAAATTTGACAATCTAAATGAAATGGATGAATATCTAACAAAATTACAAATCCCTCAGATTAACAGAAGAAGAAATAAAATATTTAAATAACCCAATCTAAAAAAAAAAAATAAATTGACCAAGCCATAAATGAGCTTCCTAAGAAAAAATCCCAAGGACCAGATTGATTCACAAGTGAATTCTACCAAACATTTAAAGAACAATGAATACCAATACTATATAAATTATTTGAAAAAAAAATAAGTGAAAGAGTTCTACCAAATTCCTTTTATTAGACAAATATAGTGCTGATACACAAAACAGGAAGAGTCAAAGCAGAGAAGAAAATGATAGACCAATCTTGCTAATGAAAATTGATGCAATTTAAAAAAATAAAATATTAGCAAAAAAAAAAAAAAAGATTACAGCAATACATCACAAGGGTCATCATATACTATAACCAGGCAGAATTTATAACAAGAATGCAGGGCTGGTTCAACAGGAAAATTATCAGCATAATTGGCCATATCAATAACAAAGGCAGCAGAAATCATATAATTATTTCAATAGATACAGAAAAGGCCTTTGATAAAATACAGCACCCATTCCTATTAAAAAACACTAGAGAGGGACAACTAGGTGGCGCAGTGGATAAAGCACTGGCCTTGGATACAGGAATACCTGAGTTCAAATCCAGCCTCAGACTTACTAGCTGTGTAACCCTGGGCAAGTCACTTAACCATCATTGTCCCTCCAACCCCCCCCCCAAAAAAAAAATAAAAAATAAAAACACTAGAGTGCATAGGGATAAAATGAGTTTAACTTACAATGATAAGTACTATTTATCTAAACCCATCAGCAAGTGTTATCTGTAATGGGGATAAGCTAAAAGCCTTCCCAATACAATCAGGGGTGAAATACGTATGTACATTATAACCTCTATTATTTAATATTATACTAGAAATGTTAGATATAGAAATGAGAAGAAAAATAAATTAAAGGTATTAGAATATATAATGACGAAACAAAAAATATCACTCTTTGCAGATGATATGATGTTATACTAAGAAAATCCTAGAGAATCAACTAAAAAGCTACTTGAAATTATTAACAACTTTAGCAAAGTTGCAGGATACAAACTAAACCCACATGAATTATCAGCATTTCTATATATTATCAACATAGTTCAGCAACAACAGATAGAAAGAGAAATGCCATATAAAATAACTGTGACCGATATAAAATACTTGGTAGTCTACATCCCAAGAGATACACAAGAACTACAAAGCATTTTTCATTAAACTAAGACAGATTTAATAATTAGAAAAATAATTTTTCATGGGTAGGCTGAGCCAATATAATAAAAATGATAATCCGACCTAAGAATGTATTTATGTAGTGCTATGACAATTAAATTATCAAAAAATATATTTTATACATCTAGAAAAATAGTAAAGTTCATTTGGAAATATAAAAGTTCAAGGATATTATGGGAATCAATCAAAAAAATACAAAAGAAGGTGGTCTAGCATTACCAGATGTGAAAATGTATTACAAAGTGGTAATTATCATATTTCTCCTTCCTTCCTTCCTTCCTTCCTTCCTTCCTTCCTTACTTCCTTCCTTCCTTCCTTCCTTACTTACTTCCTTCCTTCCTACCTTCCTTAATTCCTGGTAGGGCAATGAGGGTTAAGTCACTTGCCCAGGGTCACACAACTAGTAAGTGTAAAGTGTCTGAGGCTGGATTTGAACTCGGGTCCTCCTGAATCCAGGGCCAGTGCTTTTTCCACTGCACCATCTAGTTGCACTATAAAATGGTAATTATCAAAACAATCTTGTACTGGCTAAGAAATAGAGAGGTGGATCAGTGGACTAGAATCAGTACAAATCACAGTATAGTAAATGTCCATAGTAATCTAGTATAGGATAAACCCAAATATCCAAGCTTTTGGAACAAAAATTCATTATTTGACAAAAACTTCTGGGAAAACTGGGAAACAGTATGGCAGAAACTAGATATAGACCAACATCTCACACTGTGTACTAAAATAAGGTCAAAATGGGTACATGTTTTACCCATAAAGGATGATACCATAAGCAAATTAAGAGAATATGGAATTGTTTATCTGTCAGATTTATGGGCATAGGAAGAATTTAGGACCAAAGAAGATATAGAGAGTAAAATGAAATGTAGCAGCAGCTAGGTGGCACAATGGAAAAAGCACTGGCCCTGGATTCAGGAGGATCTGAGTTGAAATCTGACCTCAGACACTTGACAATTACTAGGTGTGTGAACCTGGCCAAGTTACTTAACCCTCATTGTGCCACACAAGAAAAATGTAAAATAGATAATTTTGATTATGTAAAATTGAAAAGCTTTTGCACAAACAAAATTAATATAAGCAAGTTTATAAGGGAAGCAGAAAACTGGAAAAGTATTTTTGAAACAAACATCTTTGATAAAACTCTCATGTCTCAAATACATAGAGAATTGAGTCAAATTCCCAAAAATGTAAGTCATTACACAATTGATAAATAGTTAAAGGATATGAATAGGCAATTTTCAGACAAAGAAATCAAAGCTATCTGCAATCATATGAAAAAATTTCTAGATCACTATTGATAAAAGAAATGCAAATTAAAACAACTCTGAGGTATCACCTTACACCTATCAGCATGGCAAGTAAAACAAAAATGGAAAATATTGGATGTTGGAGGGGATGTGGGAAAGCTGGGATGCTAATTCACTGTTGGTGAAGTTGTGAAAAATCCAACCATTCTGGAGAGCAGTTTGGGACTATGCATCAAGGGATATGGAACTGTGTATACCCTTGGATCCAGCAATATCACTGCTAGGTTTATATCCTAAAGCCATCCCCCCAAAAGCAAAAAAGACCTATTTGTACAAAAATATTGATAGCAGCTCTTTTTTCTGGTGGCTAAGAATTTGAAATCAAAGGAAAGCTCATCAATTGGGGAATTGCTAAACAAACTGTGATACATGATGGTGATGGAATATTATTGTGCTATAAGAAATGAAAAACAGAATGATTTCAGAAAGGCCTGGAAAGACTTGTATGAACTGATATATAGTGAAGAGATCAGAACCAAGAAAACATTGTACACAGAGGTAGTAATATTTTTTTATGAAGAACTGTGAAAGACTCTATTCTCAACAATCCCATAGGACTATTGATGAAACATACTCTCCACCTCCAAAGAAAGAACCGATATTGATGGAACACAGACTAAAGCAGGCTATTTTTCACTTTAATTTTTTTCTTTTATTCAAGTTTTGATATACAAATTGACTAATATGGTAATGTTTTACATAATTGTACATATATCATCTATATCAGATTGCTTACCACCTCAGGGAGGCAGGGCAGGACAGAGGAAAGGAGGGATAAAAATTGGAACCCCAAACTATAAGTAAAAATGATTATTACTTTAAAAAAGAAAACCTCAAATGGAATCACAAACAATTGACTATGTCAACTGGATCAGAACCAGGCTTTAACCTATGTATGGCCGAAGTCACACAGAATAGGCCAGAGAGAAAGTTTATTTTCTAAGTCAGGAAAAAGGCTTGCAAGCACGGAGAATCTATAAACACATGTGCCAGGGTCCTATCCCTAGTTGGCGGGTGGGACAAGGCCGTGTGGGGAGAACTCCATACTTATACTAGTGACTGTTCAGTGATTTGTAATTCTAACAATGAGGAAACAGCAAGAGTGTGACAAGTTTGATTCACTGTAGGATGTCTCGGCTTTGTGCAATGTCTTTGACTAGAGAATACCTGGTGAAATAATTGTGTGATTAGCCCAGAGATCATACAGAGGGTCATTGCAAAGGATTGTTGTCCTGACAAGCTCAGGGTACAGCTTCTTTGCTAGGCCTCAGTTTGGAAAACAGGTTGTCTAAGCTTTACTTTCTCAACCATGCCTATACTACTTAACAACATGTACATATACAATGCATATGTGAATATACATATAAACACAGATTCAGTGACTAAGATTTCAGAGAGCTCTTTGACAAGCCTTGACAAGCATTAATTTGATTTGAATCTTTTTAATTAGTAGATTTTATATATATATATATATATATATTTTTTTTTTCTTCTGATGAGTTTTCTCCCCAAAAGACTAAAAGGCAAAGAACTTCCTGAAGTGATAGACTGGCATTGTTTCCTCGAAATGATTTCTATTACTGAGTAATGCATAATTTTGCACATTTTATAGGGATCTATTCAAGATTTTGTAATGTACTTGTCTCCTTCTGGCTCATTTCTCCAGGCAGGACAGCATCTTCTGGAAGAAGTAACCATCACTTCTTAAGTTAATCAAATCAGTTTGGGGACAGAAGTAAGGAGATGGGGAAATGAAGTTCATTTGCGATCCCTACTAGGCAGGAAAGGCCATTGGAGGGGCTCAGAATAATAGCTTTTTACATTTTTTAAGATCCAGTATTTTAAAGCTGGTTCAGAGACAACTTAGATTAATCTCATTCATTCTAATATTCCTGGACAGGTCTATGTATTTTTAAAAATATTGTGGGACCAGCTGTTTCCATCTAAATTATTAGAGAACTAGGCTGGGATTTCTAAGGCATTTTGCTACTTATAAATTAATGGCTACTGCACCCATTTTTGGCAGTAAGCATTCATTCTTAAAGTATATTGAATACTGGGGCAGTTGGGTAGCACAGTAGAAAAACACCAGTCCTGGATTCAGGAGAACCTGAGTTCAAATACAGCCTCAGACACTTGACACTTGACACTTACTAGCTGTGTGACCCTGGGCAATTCACTTAACCCTCACTGCCCCACAAAAAAAAGAAAGAAAGAAAAGTATATTAAATACTAGAAGAGTATTGACCGTGTGACAGTTAACGCAAACCCAAAACCCTCCACTGTTATTTTTCTAAGAGAGACCACATGGCCTCAAACCCCACATTACCTAGTGAGGAGAGCACTCCCCAGCCTACTGTGGGTCCAGACCAGAAGTGAGTTCCAAGATGGTGCTTGCTAGGAGCCTTCTTTGCTGTTGACTTTTATCCTCTTTTGATAGAGGCATGTCTCTACACAATGATCAAAGCTTAATTGGTCAGCTTCATTCAAGTGATGTGACTTCAGGGTGGTCCATATTAAAATATGTTTTACCTATGACCTAATGATTTAATGAACTAATGGAGAAGTGTGCCAAAAGACCATCTCTGTTTTTTTGGGTTTTTTTGTTTGTTTGTTTTGTTTGTTTTGTTTGGTTTGGTTTGTTTGTTTGTTTGGGTTTTTTTGCAGGGCAATGAAGGCTAAGTGACTTGCCCAGGGTCACACAGCTAGTAAGTGTCAAGTGTCTGAGGCCGGATTTGAACTCAGGTACTCCTGAATCCAGGGCTGGTGCTTTACCACTGCGCCATCTAGCTGCCCCCAAAAGACCATCTCTGAAGATCAAGACAGTCGAAGTCCAGGTGTGGCTAATCTCATGTAGTCAATCTCCATTTCTATGGATCCATTCTGGGGCTTCTGAGTTGGTATCAAAATAGATTATTTAAAGTTTCTAAGAACTATGCTTTCTGAACTGGGGTCCCTGGGTCCCTCCCCAAAACCCACCATTAATAATTATTTTCTTACATCTAAGATCACTGGAGAGTAGAAAAAACACTGGAAAGGATGCTGAAGGATGTAGGTTCTAGTTATGATTGAACCACACTCAATGCTTTTAAGACCCTCTGAAGCCAAAAGTCCCTAACAAAACTAGACTGGGAAAGGAGAAAAAGGACTGCAAATGGATTTTGAAGGAGTAGAATGCAGGAAGGGAAAATTAATTTTGAAAAAATTGTAGATTTTAAGAAGCAAGAACCTTTGGAAGAATAAGAAAAACAGTTTTTGTATAGAAAAAAGTAGTATCTGAATGATACCAGTTTTTTTGTCTTAGTAGTCAGGAAACACCTAACTCAATCACCGTGGCAACAACAAATTTCTAAATCTGTGACACCAGAGGAGCCAAACTGTGCTTATTTTAAATCTTTCTGACGAGACTGAAATCTGGCCTTGATGAGCTATTTTGATTGAAATGATGCTTGCTTTAATATAGGCAAAAGATCTTTGACTTCATCTGTGTGAACAGTCCCACTACTGTTACATATGACAACCCTGAGGTAGTTGACATTTTTGGCTCTAGCAAACTATACAGAGGATGAGTTATGACTCAACTTGTAGACTTGAGTTTCTGAAGCTGGTCACAGGATTTATAGAGTTACATATTCAGGGAGATACAGGAAAGAGAAAGGCAGAAAATAAGCATTTATTGAGGAGCTACTATGTGCCAGACATTGTGTTAAGCACTATGAAAGTATAAACTTATTTAATACTTGTAACATCCAAGAGATGTATGTATCTTCTTTTTACACTTGAGGAAACTGAAGCAGACAGAGATTAAGTAATTTATACAGCATCACACTGGTAATAAGTGTCCAAGGCTGGATTAGAATTCGGAATTCCTAACTCTATATCCAGCTCTATCCAGTACATCAACTTGCTGTGCCTAGGCAAAGAAGGCAGGGCAACAAAGGTCAGTAGATTTTTCAAATAGATATCTAAATAGACCCTTGCTCAATCCTGTCAACATATTGGAGTCATTTTAAGTTCCTTTCTGTTGATTAACATGAGCTATAAACCCAGACAGCTTTTGACTGTTGCCAGCTTTTCCCATAGAGCAGACAGACACATGTGATAGAACACACATGACATAACAGATAATATTACCAGCTAATATTTATTTAGCTTCTTGAGATTTCCAAGCCACTTTACATTATCATGTTTTCTCACAATGACACCCTGATGTTAGTGATATAATTAGCTCCATTTTATATGTACTGAGGAAATCCCCCACATGTAGCATGGAGTTATCACTGTGTGGTTCAAAAGGAATTAGAATAGGCATCTCTTCTGGATTTATTCCCATTAATTGCCACTCATTCAAAAGGTTATCATGCATAGTGAGTAGGAAATTAACACATTCATCTAAGCAGATAACAAATAGAAATCACAGGAATTGTACAGATCAGAATATAACAGACAATACCTGGAGTGAATGAAATTGGACATGGGGAGTAAGATATCTCAACTCATCCAAGAGAGAGAACTAAATATTATTGAAGGCAAAATTGTTTGATATTTCTTGGAAGTTAAGGTGGCAATCAGGAATATGTTGGGGGTTTGGATTTTCCCTACATGTCTGTCCCTCAGAGTTTGTCTTCTTTCTCTTTGGATCTCTTCTTAATTTTTATTTGTCTTTATTATCAATGTAACAAGCAACAAACATTTCACTATGTAAAGACTAGAAACTGAAATATTATGTACAGTTTTTAAAAAGTGTATATTAAATCTAACTTGATCATAACAAACCTGACCTGCTTGTCCATGTTTCTTTCTGAATTTCCTTTTGTTCTCTCCTTTGTATTTTTTGTTTTTATTTTAGCAAAAAACATTTATTTTATTTTTTCCAATTGCATGTAATGGTAGTTTTCAACATTCATTTTCATAAGATTTAGAGTTCCAATTTTTTTCTCCTGCCCTCCCTCCCCTTCCTCCCCCCTCCACAAGATTGCAAACAGGTTATATATGTACAATCCACAAGTGTTCTTTTTATCAGTTCTTTCTATGGGAGTGGATAGTAAGCTTCCTCATTAGTTCCTTGGGATTGTTTTGGATCATTGTATTGCTCAGAGTAGTTAAGTCATACAAAATTGCTCATTGAAGAATGCTGCTCTCACTATGCACAATGTCCCCCCAGCTCTGCTCACTTCACTATGCATCGATGTTCATTAGTCTTTCCAGGTTTTTCTGGAATCATCCTGTTTGTCATTTCCTATAGCACAATACCATTCCACCACAATCATAAAGCACAGCATCTTCCATAAGTCTTCAATTGAAGGACATTCACTTGATTCTCAATTCTTAGACTCCACCAAGAATAGTTATAAATATTTTTTGCATAATTTTTCCTCTATTTGACTTATTCATGATTACTATTGTTAACTGTTTCCCTTCCATCATATTCCCTTCCCCATGATATTTATTCTATTATTCCTCTTCTTTAATCCTATCACTCTTCAAAAGGGATTTGCTTCTGTCTGTCCCCTCCCCCACTCTGCCCTTCCTTCCTTTGCCCCTCTCTCTTTGGCCCCTTCTCCTCTTATTTTCCTGCAGGGTTAGAGAGATTACTTCATCCAATTGAGTGTGTACATTATTCCCTCCTTGAGCCAATTCTAATGAGATTGAGGTCATTTGAGCCAATTCTGATGAGTGTTAGGCTCATTTACTGCCCAGATTAAATAGATTACTCTACCCTGTTGGGTGTTTCTTTTAGTCCATCCTTGAGGCACCTCTGATGAGTTTAAGGTCTTTGAGCCTTTTCTGATGAGTGTAAAATTCATTTACTGCCCTGCTCCTCTCCCATCTCTTCCCCCACTCCATAAGCCTTTTCCTGTTTCTTTCATGTAGGATTTCACCTCTGCCCTTCCCTCTCCCCCAGTGCATTCCCTTCACCCTTCAATTTAAGCCTAAAGATGTCATCATGGGGCAGCTAGGTGACACAGTAGATAAAGCACCACCCCTGGACCCAGGGGGATCCCAGACAAAACCCAGCCGCCTCAGACGCAAGACAGTCACTGACTGTACAACCACAGGCATGTCCCCCAACTCCAGTTTTTTATAGTTCTCTAGGGTCTTGTATTTGAAAGTCAAATTTGCCATTCAGTTCAGGTCTTTTCATCACAAATATCTGAAAGTCCTCTTTTTCACTAAAGTCCCATTTTTTCCTCTGTAAGATTATGATGAGTTTTGCAGGGTAGGTGATTCTTGGTTGTAATCCCAATTCCTTTGCCATTTGGAATATCATATTCCATGCCCTCTGGTCTTTTAATGTACAAGCTGCTAGACTTTGTGTTATCCTGACTGGGGCTCCACAGTACTTGAATTCCTTTTGGCAGCTTGCAATGTTTTCTCTTTGAACTGAGAGCTCTAGAGTTTGGATATAATATTCCTAGGAGTTTTCCTTTTGGGATTTCTTCCTGGAGGTTATCAGTGGATTTTTTCAATTTCTATTTTAGCTTCTTCTTCTAGAATTCCAGGGTAATTTTACCTGAGAGTATCTTTGAAGATGATGTCTAAGCTCTTTCCTTGATCATGGTTTTCAGGTAGACCAATTATTTTCAAATTATCTCTCCTGGACCTATTTTCCAGGTCAGCAGTTTTTTTTTTCCCAGAACAGATTTCACATTGCCCTCTAGTTTTTTTTTTTTTTTTTAATTCATTTGGATTTGCTTTATTGTGTCTTGGTGTCTCATAAAGTCACTGGCTTCTATATGTTCAATCCTAACTCTCAGGCAATTATTTTCGTTGGAGAGCTTTTCCTTCTTTTCCTTTTGGCTTTTCAAGCTGTTGACTTTTTTCTCATGTCTTTCCTGCATCACCCTCATTTCTCTTTCCATTTTTTCCTCTACCCCTCTAACTTTATCTTCAAAGCCCTTTTGGAGCACCTCAATGCCCTGAGACCAATTTGTATTTTTCTTGGAAGCTTTAGATATAGGGGCCCTGATGTTGACATCTTCCTCTGAGGGTGCACCTCAGTCTTCCTTGTTACTGAAGAAACTTTCTATGGTCCTCACCTTTCTCTGTCGGCTCATCTTGCCTTTCTTTTACTAGACTTTTAGCTCCTTAAAGTGGGGCACTGTTTCCAGGCTGCAGTATCCCAAGCTTAAGAAGTCCCAAGTGGCATGATTTAAGGAGAATCAGGTTCTTCACTCACCCGGCCTGTTTCCTGGTCCTTAGATGACCCCAGACCAACTTGCTAATCAACCAGCTTTGTGTGTTGTGGTTGTTAGCTCCAATGAGCCCGTGCCCCTTCCCCCCCAGGGCCACTGCTACTCAAGCCTACTTCTTGTTTCTCAACAGGGGTGAAAAATCCAAGTTCTTCCTCAGCACCAGCATAGACCCTGTAGTCTCCCCCTGCCAAGGGCTCAGCCCTCTCACCAGACTGTGAGCTTAGTTCTAGATGACACTGGCACTTCAGCTGATTCAGAGGTTTTTGGGGTCTCCTTCACTGGCAAGGCCTTGCTGGGACTGGATCTGTGTCAGCATGACTGTGGGGTTGGGCTCAACTCCTATATCATCACAGCAGCTCCCTCCTTCTGATCTTCAAAGCCATTCTTGGTTAGATGATTTCAGCACATTCTTCTGTGAGTTTTGCTGCTCCAGGCATTTTCCTAATGGCATTATTTGGATGTTTTTTGGAGCGAATATGTCATGAGTTCGAAAACTCACTGCCTTTCCTCCACCATCTTGGCTCCTTGATCTCTTCTCAACATGTATCTGAAATCAAATTTATTCTTTCTCTAAACTTAAAGGAAAGTTCCTCTTATTCCAAGCTCCTGAGCTAACTCCACCCACTGGAAGAGCAGCTATCCTCCTTTCCTCTACCAATGAGGACAATCAAGCAAATCATTCAGCCTTGAAACCTGGGATATGGCAGGAGGTCTGCTAGTGAGTATTGTGAAATGACTCCCATTTACACAATTATGGAATGTCCTGCATATATTATCTCATTTTTAAAACATCTTGATGACAAACTCTGTAAGGTAGAAACTACTATGAGAACCATTATGGAGGAAAAACAAAATGAGTCTCAGTGGTTAAGTAACTTATTTGTCCATAGACATACAGTAAGTATCTTACGTGTAATTTGAACCTAGGTCTTCCCAAATACAAACCCACTACTTTATACAATAATCTATGCTGCATCTATTTAAGATGAAGAGAAATCAGGTGGATGACATGCTGGGTAGTACAGAAAATGACCAAGATGATTGTGTCTGTATAAAAGAGCAGCAATTGAAGTGCACTCCTTAAAAACTAAAATTGAAAAAAAAATTGAAAAGAAAATCACAGCAGAAATGTCATTTCATCATCAAAGTGTACCATTGAGACTATTCAACATTCAAACAACCATTTACAAAAGACGGGATGATAATGGATGGAGCATTTCAGCTGAGTGACAATGAACTACCAATGTATTCTTTCAGACTTGGGCATTTTTTTCTCATGATGCCCATTAGTTTCCCTTGCATCCAATAGACTCCCATAAATAGAATCTAAATGTTAAAGGAAAAATAGAAGTCATCACCTTTTTCAACTATATCATCATTTTTTTCTGGTGTTGATACAGACAATACAAAGTTTCCTTAAAATTATAAGAAATATTTTCATCAGCTTCTCATTCTTTTTTTTCTTCAGCAGTGTAATAATTGGAATGATGCCACCTGCTGAAGACTTACTGTAGAAAAGCTCCGCTATGAGTTGAATGTCTCTGAGGGCAAGACCATGAGTCTTTCCTTTGGCGTCAGGAAGTAACGTTTGCTGGTGGGAGGCAGAAGGGGGAGCCTGGTGCTCTGTCCCTCTCCTTCGTGTGGACTTTGAGGGAGAGCAGAGCGAGAAATGTGCTATCCCTTTAATAGATAGATGAATGCAGGCCTTTTTCTCTCTCTTTACCAAATTCTTATTCTCCTTAATAAACGCTTAAAAGCCTAACTCTTGCTAAAGCTTATAATTTTTTGGTGAGCACTCATTAGATATTTTACGCAGACTAGTTAGAATTTTAGCCTAAACAGCAGCAACATATTTTAATATAAACTTAATATTCTGAATGTACTTTGCAAATATCTCATTTGATCCTCATGACAAATCTAGAATCATCCTAATTTTTTTAAAATTTTTTAAAATTTATTTTTTTAGTAAGGCAATTGGGGTTAAGTGACTTGCCCAGGATCACACAGCTAGTAATTGTTTAGTGTCTGAGGCCATATTTGAACTCAGGTACTCCTGACTCCAGGGCCAGTGCTCTATCCACTTCACCACCTAGCTGCCCCAATCATCCTCATTTTTAAGATTAGGAAACTGGGGCAAATACAGGTTACATGACTTGTTCAGGGCCACACTTCTAGTAAGTTTCTAAGGCTGGAATTAAACTCATGTCCTACTGACTGTAGTTCTAGTAGTCTATCCACTTTACCACCTAGCATGAGATCTATGCTGGTATGGGGAGCAGAATAAAATATCTATTTTGGAAGCAATTGGGGTTAATCAACTTGCCCAGGGTCACACAGCTACTCTAAGAATGAATTTGAACTAAGACCCTCCTGACTCTAAGGTTAGTTGTTCTATCCACTGTACCACCTAGCTGCCCAAGCAGAAGAAAACATTGCTGATCGTTTTTAAATATATAGCCCAGGGCAGATTTAAAAATTTATAGCCCAGGCAGATTTAAATTTTTGGAGAAGTGCTAAGTTTGTTTACTATCATGGGATACTAAAAATCCTTCCCAGGGAAGGCCCTCAGCAAAGCAAATTACAGTGAAATTTAATCTAATCTAGTGATTTTGTATACATTAGGTCCTCGATAATGCTTGTTGGAAAAGCCATGACTGAATGAATATGATCTCCTTCTGTGAAGCAAGATGTTAAAGTAGAGAACTATCTAGTTTTTCTCCCAAATAGAAATTCATCATCTTTGAACCCTACCCTCACAAAATTGCCTCCTATGCCAGGTTCTGGTGTGAGTGGGAGGGAGACCCTACTGTCCTGAAGAAATAAGAAAGTGGGGAGGGGGAGAAAAGAGAAAAATTACGTACATCCAATTGAATCGAAGATTTAAAACTGGAGGGTACCTTGCAGGTATGTCATTTAATGCACACACTCATTTTATGAGCAAAAAAACTGAATTTTGAATGATTAAGTGCTTTGACCCAAGTCACAAGAGCAATAAGTGACAAAAGGGATTCAAACCCAAGTTCTTGGATTCCCAATGCAGTGCTCATTCTGCTCCACCACACTAACTCTAATACCAAGGCTCTTTGTAGTTTGTTTTTTTTTTGTGTGTGTGTGTGTGTGTGTGTTTTTTAAAGTGAGGCAATTGGGGTTAAGTGACTTGCCCAGGGTCACATAGCTATTGAGTGTTGTGTCTGAGGCCGGATTTGAACTCAGGTACTCCTGACTCCAGGGCCAGTGCTCTATCCACTGTGCCACCTAGCTGCCCCCCAAGGTGCTTAATATAAAATCCATGAGATAGTTTTATTTTAATATTGTGATATGTGCTTAAAATGTTTAGTTTCCTTTGTCATATGACATATTTTTAATTCATTTAATGTAGTATGTTGAGGAGTCTATAGACTTTAACAAAATGTAGAAGAGATCCCTTTCTATTCCCCTCATATTTTTTCCTCTCCCTTTTCATGCCTTTTTACCCCCTCTCCCTATCCTCCTCCTTCTCCACTCTCTGTCTCTGTCTCACTCTGTATCTCTGCCTATGTCTCTCTGTCCCTCTGTGTCTCTTTCTGTCTCTCTTTGTCTCTGACTCTCTCTCTCTGACTCTCTCTCTCTGACTCTCTCTCTCTGACTCTCTCTCTCTGACTCTCTCTCTCTGACTCTCTCTCTCTGACTCTCTCTCTCTGACTCTCTCTCTCTGACTCTCTCTCTCTGACTCTCTCTCTCTCTGACTCTCTCTCTCTCTGACTCTCTCTCTCTCTGACTCTCTCTCTCTCTGACTCTCTCTCTCTCTGACTCTGTATCTCTCTGACTCTGTATCTCTCTGACTCTGTATCTCTCTGACTCTGTATCTCTCATGTGAAGAAGCATTAGAGCTGGCTTAGATTCATTTGCATTGCAATGAACACCAAGCAGGGTTAAGATGTGGAGATTTTTAAGACTTCTCATGACTTTTTAACTCTCTACTTGTCTTTTATTGCTTTCCTTTTCCTTGTAGTTGGAGATAATTAAAGCCCTTCCAAAAAAACTCTCAAAATAGTTGGGGACAGAAAGGAAGGAGAAGGAAGCAGCAGGGTGCTATGGATAGAACACTGAACTCAATTTAGCCTCAGAAGACTTCAGTTCAAATTTCAGTCGTCATTTGCTAGATATGGGCAAGTCCTGTTATCTTTGATTTTCCATTTTCTCCTCTGAAAAATGAGGGGGTTGAGCCAGATGACCTTTATGTCTTCTTGTAGATTTGCTATTCAATGATTTGTATGATAAGGTTCTTTCCTTCTCTAATATGTCTATGTTGTGATATAAAATCCCTTACAGTTCTGATACTTTATATCCTAAGCTCCCTCCCAGCTTCCAGCTTCTATTCCAAGATCCCTTATGGTTCTCATATTGTCTATCTCATATTCTACTGCCTTATGCAGTCCTAACATTCTATGTTCCTTGATTCATGGAGACTTTCAGCTTCCAAATTCCATGATTCTGTGATGATATCAAACAGAAATATTCAGAGTAGAATTTGGGGTGAGTGCAACTGGATGAGATAGAAAGCAGAGTGCTAGGAGAGATGTGCTCAAAAAGCAGTTGCCTCCAAATCAGGCAGTATTTTGTTGAAATTGCACTAATGATAAACTCTGAACCCCAGCAGCCACTTACTGGGGAAGTACATATCATGTGAATTGGTTCACATCTTATGAGATGGATATGCACAAAACTATATAGGTTTGACCATCATGAATGGGATCAGTCTGCAATGCAGAAGCATTGGCATTTAAAGATATCATCCACATTTATCACATTTGTCACTTGCCATTAATTTACATTCTCTTTATGCATCTGTTCAAAAAATAATTAGGATTTTATGCTGCAGTAAATACGCTTGTTCATCCATTAGTGCAAAGCAGAAGATTAATTGCATTACAATGGGAATCAAGACTACAGCATTGCAAGCCACCAGGAGAACAGTGACAGCTGGGCTGCCCACAATACTGTGCTCTGATAAGCTTCAGGAACAAGTGTAGATAGGAGAATAATTAAATCACTGACAAGCTGTACTCACCTTATTCTTGTGCTCTAGGCTTTCAGTATCACAAGAGCACCCCAAAATTAAACAGACCAAGTTTCCAAAATCCACTAGTTTAGTGTAAATCATCAATGGATATGCATCCATTGAATGCCACCAGACTATTACCTTCCAGTGACTCCAGGTTTCTTCTCCATAACCAAATGGAGGGGTGATAGAATTCATCAATATAAAGAATTCACTAAGCATAATTTATAACTTGAAATCATAAGTGGTGGATATTTTGGGGCTTCCTCATTAAATATAAGCAAAACCAAACAGATCCCTCTTTGCTAACCCACCTTGAACTTTTAGGTGACCCTGGATGAATTAATGATGTGCAAGATATCTTTTTGTTATGATATAATTATTGTTCAAAGGGACCTTTGAGGTCACTTAGTCCAAACATTTCATTTTAAAAATGAAGAAAGTTTAAATGACAAAACTTGGGTCATATAGACAGTGAGTGGCACAGACAAGATTTAAACCCTGAGCAGCGGATTCTAAGTCCATTATTTTTTCTACTTTACTGGCTGCCTTCTTTCAATCTCTCTCATCTCTTCACCCTCTTTTCTCTTTTCCTCCTCATCCATCTCTATTGAAGTATGGGACTTGGAAAGTTACAGGAATGGGAGAAAGAAGCAACATTTTGAATCACATGGAAATTAAGCTATCTTAGATATCCTAAGCCTCCAACCCCATTACTGCCCTAGGTGCTTTCCTTCTGAAATAAAAAAAAAAATAGAGACGAACAGCTTCCCATAATTAATAGCAGATATACTGGAAAGTATCTAATCAGATAATTCTTGCCAATACTCACTACATACCGATTTGTTATACAGAGAGTTCAGGGAGGATGAGCACCTCTTCTGTGAGGGCTTGACAAGTCATTTTAGGGCTTTTAATTCATCTTTTGCATCTCCTTTCACCCAACTCTCACCTGTGTCTCCAAGAAGCTGTAGTATCTGTATTAGCCACAACCTAGTAAAACCATCATGGTAGATGGGCTAAACCACATTAACCAACATGTATCAAATCTGTCAGTGAATCAGGGGGATGTCTACCTCCAGCACATGAAGAATTCCCCCCAGTGGAATAGAATGATGATAACAATTTGTTTCAAGGGTTATGGGACTGAAGTAGGCATTGCAGGGTGCTTAGAGTTGATGAGACACCAGAGACAACAGGTCATCCACTGTCTCCTGGGCCTTTCACCAGTTATCCTGACTTTTGTCTTACCACTGGAATTTGAGGACTCTGGAATAGAGTGTGAGAACGATGATTTTGTGAAATTCTTCCTCAGTTAAAGCTAATTCACAAGAAAGTCAAGGCTTCAATCCTATGATGTCATTGATTATCTTCTAAAGGAAAAATGATCAACAACATATGGATATATACTATAAGGTGGATACCTATTTATATTCACCAATCTGCCCAAATATACACAGTAACCACACAGGGAAAGGAAGAAAACATAGAGTGCAAAGGGCTGTCATCTTGTCTACCATATCTGGCTCTCATTCAACTCCCACACCACATCAGCATTGAAAAGACATAGTCCCTACTTCTAAGATGTACACTAATAGTACCTAAGCTAGCTTCCAATCATACAATAACATAAACATCATATAATCTGGTTATTTTCTGTTCCTTTTTCCAATTTTTCCCACCAGGGAAAGGGAAGGCATCTATTAAGTGCCTACTATGCTTCAGGTTCTGTGTCAAGCACATATAGTTATATATATAGTTATAGTCATATAGTTATAGTTATATAGTTATAGTTATCTATATAGTTATATATACACACACACACATACATATATATATATATATATATCTCCTCATTTGATCCAACTAAAAGTAGAGGTGCATAGGACCTTTACATATAAGTAGCAAAAAGTGTGCCTTGCTTTTCTCCCTAAGCTCTGTACTATCCCCATATCTCGACATGTTGCTCCCCACTCCATCAATCAATTAAAAAACAAATGCTTATTAAGTGTTTACTATGGACCAAGTAGTGAACATCTAAAGCAAAATAATAGGCATCATCACCATCTTTGTCATCATCATCATCATCGTCGTCATCTCTACTCTTAAGGACTCATCCCATGGGAAACATCTGGAAAGAAAGAGCTTCTATATAATGCAATTATATGGGGTAGTAGAAAGCTATTATGCTTGGAATACAGAGCCATCAGAACTGGTGTTCCCTCTGCCACCAACTTTCTGTGGCGCCTGTAATTACAACGGTAATAGCAATAGTTCATATTTCTATGACGTTTTACAGTTTAAAAAATATTTCCTGAGAAGAGCCCTTCAAGGTAGACAGGTTAAATATTATGATGACCATTTAACATATGAGGAAACTGATATCAAGAGAAGAGAGATGAATTATTCAAGGTTGAACATTCCATAAATAACAGAGCCAAGACTAAATCCTCTCCTTATTCCAAGTCAGTGCTCTCTCCACTGTATCATGTTGCCTTTCACAAGGGCACATCATGTCTTTTCTTTGATCCTTCTTTTTTAATAATCTAAACCAGTTGAGTGATGCTAGATTATGCTAAGGTTATTTCAGGTATTTTTCCCAATCATGCATTTATTTGTTTATTTCTCTCATCTATCCCCATAAAAGTGAAAATAAAACCCTTGTAACAATTAGGCATAGTAAAGAAAAACAAATTCCTATATTAATCATGTCTGGAAATGGATAATACATTGTTCTTCTTTAGCACATTACTCATCTATTAGGAAGTAAATAAAATTCCTCATCAATCTGGAAACATGGTCTAAGGTCCTTTCCAATTTGGCAATTATATCATTAGTTTACTCACTGGCTATGAACAGTAACTACTAAATTTTACATAGCACCAGGAGATGCTTACAAAGTTCTTGCTCACAGCAACTCCTTATAGGTCACTGATATAGTATTTGAAGGGAATTGCAGAATATCAGAACTGGAAAGAAACTCCTATGCTATCAATTGAGCCTGATTAAGAATATGCTCTACCATTTATCCAACACATTTTTGCACAGGCTTCACTCAATGTCCTCAGGTAAGCAGTCCAATGGTGTCCTGTCCTCTAGTCTAAAATACTTTGTCCCTTTTCCCTGTGAATTATCTGTGCCTTGCTAACCACTAGTCCTAGATTACTCCCCAAATCCACCTCCTTATTTGCCATTGAACAAAGCTAGAGAAAGCCACACAAGCATATTTCTCGGATCTACTAGAACACAGATATAAGTTAATACAAACCCTTCATTTCAAATAAGGAAACTGAGTCCTGGAATTGGGAAGTTTAGGTCAAGGTAATGCATAGCAAAACTAAACTTCAAATACAAATCTGATTCCAAACTCCACATAGTTAAGTGAATATCACTCTAATACTCCAATGTACCTTTGAGATCCTTAACATGCCTTCCCATTTGATGCAATTCTTGGTGATGTCTTACTATCAATCATCCCACAAACCCACAATCAGTCCAATATTTGGGGGACCATTCTCTCTATCTCTTGGCACTCTGTTGATGCTAATGGAGCTCTCCATTGTGATCTACTACTCCTTCATATGTGATGGTCCCTTTGTTCTTTGGAGATAATACATTTTTCTAATAACAATAAGGATATTATATTCTCTCATTTACAGAAGAGGAAGCCAACAGTCAGAGAGTCTAACTTTTTTGCTAGTAGTCATAGTAGCTACAGTTAAAACCAGATCATGAACATTGGGATTTTGGCTCTGGTAGCTCATGTTTGTAAAATGCTTTATGTTTAAAAAGATATTTTACTTATATTATCTCATTTGATGCTCACAACAGCCCTGAGAGTTAGGTGTTATTATCACCCCAATTTTATAGATTAGGGAAACTGAGGCTGATAGAGATTAAGTGCCCTGCTCAGGGTGACACAGTTAGCAATTGTCTGAAGCTTGTCTCAAGCGTGATTCAAAATTAGTTCTTGACTCCATGTTCAGTGTTCTAACCACTATGAAATCTAGCTTACAAGCATTTTCCTACTGCACCACATGAATATGCATGATCTTAAATATAAGCAATTGTACTGACATAATGAGCCTTAATTATACTTCTGATTCCAGGGGCATCTCAGTATCACAAAAGTAAACATGTGGGACTGTGAACGTCCATTTTGGGTGACTAATTGATTGGGTTGCCAATAAAAGGCAGAAAAATTCTCCCAGATCTGATATTCCCAAATCAAATGGGGCAGATTGTCATGACTGCAAGCAAAATATTTGGAAATATGAATAAGCAAATTTCTCATCATTGCAAATCCTCATACTTGCAGTATACCTGTGTAGACAAATGACTACCTCATGTCTGTAAGGGCCAAATTTAATATGGGGAGAGTTATTTGGATGGCTCGCCATAATATTGGGGTTCAGAAAATAATGAGGGACCTCTAGGTCCAAAGTTTCCTCCCTTACAAACTGCCTTTTTAAGTTATTTCTCCCAGGCCAATAAGAAATGAGATTATCAGCCTCTTTTCCACACACAAATCAGGTTTTATTAATGGGAATAAATATATAGCAAAGGTGAAATTAATAAAGCCAAGGACAAGGGAATAAGGGGAGAGAAAAATGGATAAGCTCCCTGGCTCTAACAAAGACTGACTCAATCCCGAAACCTGCTCCAGCTCAGCTGGCCTCATTTCTATTAACTCCCCATCTGAGGGCTGTAGTTTCTATGGAAGTCAGCTGTCCAGCCCCTCTCCAGTCCGGCTCTCAGAAGCTCACCAACAGGAAAGTGAGCTCCCAGCATCAGTTTTCTTTTTTTCTACCTTTTCTCTCCCTCCCCCAAAAGGGAAGTTCTTCAAGTTGCAAGGCTGAGATTGGTCCCCCTGGTGATGAGTAGTATATGTCAATCAGGGCAGGCCAGGTGTGGCCTATATTTTATCATCTCAAGTAGGTACTTAAGTGGTTTCTGAAACAATACTAGATCAATCAGGTGGGACCCTTGGGAGTCTGGCAAATTACATTATTTTATCACACCCCATTCCCCCACTCAGCTGGAAATTCACTGCTAAAGACTTGGGCAGTGACATTGGAGATGACATTTTAAGATGAAAGGACCTTATAGCTCATGTTGTACAAATTTTAAGTTTTACAGATGAGAAAAGTAAGGTACAGAAAAAAAAACCCCAAAGACTCATCCAAATTCACAATGTTAATAAGTTGTAGAACTAGTATTTAAAGTCAAGTTATTTGATTATAAGTCTTCATTATTTTCCACCTTGCCATATTTATTTTTCCTTTGTTTTAGATATCTGGGTAGCAAAATTGGTAGAGAGCATTGGACACCTAGAGTCAGTAAGATCTGAGTTCAAATCTGAAATCAGAATATATGTGTAACTTGATTCAATTCACTTAATTTTGGTTACTTCAGTTTGCTCATGTGGAAAATATGTATTATAATAATAGCATCAACCTTCCAAAGTTCTTGTGAAGATCAAAGACAATAATATTTGTCTAGCTCTTTTCAAACTTTAAAATACAAAGCGTGATCATTGGCTATTATTATTTTCTCCCTCCTCATCTTCTCTAACAGACAAGCCCCAGTACATAGTGGAACTATCTTTAGATCTTCAGCTGCCAAATTTTTATCATCCTCACCCATTTATAATCTGAAAAAAAGAAAACAAAACTTTCTAACTTCCTTTCCTTCCTTATCTTTTTTTCATGTTTTATTATTCTCTTCTCTTTTCTTTAGCACAGTGAGTCCCCAAATATACCACTTCTCCACAAAGAGATCTCTTTAAAGTTCCGCAAAGAATGTCAATTTTATGAAACAAATTAACATATTGTCTAAACTTGATAGCATGAACAACATTTATAGGAACATACACCAATAGCTGGAAGGGACCAGTTCAACCCCATCAATTTACCACTAATAAAATTGAAGTGAAGTCAATTAAAATGATTTACCTAAAGTCACACAGGAAGTAAAAATCAGAGAAAAGATTTGGAATCAGCCTCCCTCACTCTTCCTATCTCACCAAGACATTTTCCTTTAAGTTCACAGTTCTATCAAGAAGAGTTTTCTTGCTCTTCCCTAAACATTAACTGCACAAAGGAAAATAATAGAGCCCATCTACAAAGTGGTTCACATCTAACCTTCTTGATTGTTTTAATTCGTTTTTAAAGGATTTTGTGTTTTTCAGATATTAAATGCAGTTTACATTTTTTCAAAATTGAAAAATGTAAAAGGGATATTGTTGTTAATAAAGGGTATCAAGGAGGGCCCAGAACTAGGTCAGGTTTTGTAACTGATCAAGAAAGGATGTTTAGAGGGAAGGGATATGCAAATGACTCTTAGAGACACAACCATGGTTTAGCTTCAGCTGAAACTGCAGCTGCTGGATAATGAGGGCCCAAAGGCCTTCAGAAAGGTTAAAAGTCTTGTAAATGCTGCTAACCCACTCTTCTTCCCTAATTTCCCCTTAGCTATTGCAATTACTGGGTTTTAACTGACTAGGTGGCTGCATCACTGGCATATAGAGATTCAATGTGCTGGGGAGAATGTGCTTTCACAATTCCCTATTGGACAGCTTTAGAGTCATTCTAATCAATTCCCACTAAAGAGAGGAAGAGATCTATTGAGGTGCAGTCCATAGGAAGATGTTCTTGTTATTAGGAAGAATTGGTCCTAAGTCTTGTGTTTGTCTGCAAAGTACACAGGACATGCACAGATACATGTGTGCATATGCATATACAGATATGAACCCACGCATGTGTGTTTGTGTGTGTGTGTGTGTGTGTGGATAGATAGATAGATAGACAGACAGACAGACAGACAGACAGATAGATAGATAGATAGATAGCAGCTAGTTGGAGAAGTGGATAGAGTACTTGGCCTTGAGTCAGGAAGGCTCATCTTCCCGAGTTCAAATCTGACCTCATATATTTACTAGTTGTGTGATCCTGGGGAGGTGAACTAGAGAAGGAAATGGCAAACCACATCTTTGCCAAGAAAATCCCCAAAGGGATCACAAAGATATATACATATATAAAACATATGTATGTATGTATGTTTATATGCATGTATATATAATTATGTGTATATACAAATATATGTATATATACACAGAGATATAGATAGATGTAAAACAGCATATGCATATTTATGATTATATATACATATATACACACATATACATAAAACACATGCATATACTATGTTGTTTAGTCATTTGAGTCATGTCTGACTCTTTATGATCCCCCCCTCCCCCCCCACGCCTTTTTGGGCAGAGGTGGAATTCCTTACAGAGATACTGGACTGGTTTGTCATTTTCTTATCCAGCTTATTTTACAACCAAGGAAACCAAACAGTATTAAGTGCCTTGCTAATAAGCTAGTAAGAGTCTGAGGCCTGATTTGAACTCAGAAAATGAGCCTTCCTGACTCCAGGCCCAGCACTGTAACCACCTTGCCACTTAGCTGCCCCCCATACATATACACACTTGTACACTCACACACACACACACACACTATATATATATATATATATATATATATATATATATATATATATATATATATATATAGAGAGAGAGAGAGAGAGAGAGAGAGAGAGAGAGAGAGAGAGAGAGAGAGAGAGAGAGAGAGAGAGAGAGAGGGAGAGAGAGAGAATGAGAATATATATACATACTATGTATATTACCCTGGGTATACCTAATTTCTTAGTGCTACCCAGACACATGTAAATCCTCTCAGATACAAAGCAGATGTTGACATTCATTGGTGGAGGAATTTTCCTCACTAGGGTTTCCCTACATAAATGAAATCACAAGTCTGCTTTCAAAAAACAGTACACCATGACTACACAATACTCCTTGGTTTTGAAAGAAAGCATATTATCTCTAAACATCCACAAAATAAATCATCTTACCTCATTTGTTCCTCCTAGCAACCCCATAAGGAGAGGTCATTCAGGCTTCATTCTTACTTTTCAGATGAGGAAATGCAACTTGAAAATAAACACCTGTGAGGGGCAGGCTAGGTCCTGTATTTTTAAACATGTATAGGGTTCAACAAAGTCCATCACCTCATTTTGAGAGAAAAAGAAACATAAACAGAGATAAAGTGACACAAGTGGCCACATGGGTTGTAAGTAGCTGACTGAAATTTGAACCCAACCCCTCTGACTCTGAATCCATTGCAATGATTCACATAGCAATTTAGGCCAACCTGATTAATCAATTATTATATATTTTTAAAAGATCTAAGGCATGGGGCAGCTAAGTGACACAGTGGATAGAGCACTGACCCTAGATTCAGGAGGACCTGAGTTTGAATCCAGCCTCAGACACTTGACACTTACTAGCTGTATGACCCAGGGCAAGTCACTTAACCCCAATTGACTCACCCCCCAAAAAAAAAAGATCTTAGGGGTTCATGAAATGGTTTTAAGTTCCAAGGGGAAAAACAACTTACAGATGAAGAAATGTACAGAATGGGAGCCAATGTGGCTCAACATGTATGAAAAAAATGTGGAACTATGGCCACATGAAAAAGCCTAGGAAGTTGACATGATGTCAGTCTGAACAAAGAGAAATAAACCAGTGTTAGTATACTCTGCCCTAGTCTTATTGCATCCGGATTACATTCTACCATAGAAACAAAATGAATACCCATGTACATATCTAAATATATGTGTTTATCCAATTAATGCAGATTTAAAATAAAACAAAAAAAACAAATTGAGTCATCATAAACAAAAGCTGCCAAGAGCGAAAATAAATTGTGCAGCATAGTAAGAAAGAGCAAATACCTGCAGCATACCTGCACTGAAGCCACAGAGCAGAGACAGTCTTGGTAGAAATGTGGGCATACGATACTGTTTTCCCCACTAGCTTTTCTCTGACCTGTGCGAGGGAGGAGGGGTCTCAACTTATTTCCTACCAGTAGCAACACCTGTCCTCATTCTTCCATCCTTCTGATATCTACAGACCATATAGCCTTTAAAATAATCCAGGTGAAAGGCTTTACAAGATCTCATCATCCAGTCTTCTGTCTATAAGTGTTTGAGCCATCCAAGCTATCCCTGAGAGAAGATAGTACACTCTTCTATGTGATTCAAAAACCAAGGCATCATAGGTTTGTATTTGGAAGGAACCTCAAAGCCTATCTAGTTGCTCTTAGCCCCATTTAACAGATAAGGAACCAAGCTTTAGTTACTTGCCCATTCTCATGCAGGAAGTAAACCACAGAGTTATGATGTTTGTTGTTTTCTTCATACATTTTGATCATGTAGGGATTTGCTTCTGGTAGCTACGTCTGCAATTAGATAAGGCACCAGTAGAATGAAAAACATTAGAGATTAAAGAATATTGGGGTTGAAAGGAACTGCAGTTTCCCTCAACCAGCCTGTTGATAAATGTCCCTCATTCTTTTCCACTGAGCCTACAATGTAGGAAGTCCACTTCATGTTGCAATTGCTGTGTTTCTTTTATTTATTTATTTTTATTTTATTCTCAACTTAAGAAATAAAACAAACATTTTATAACAATAGAAAGGAAAAAAGATCATTGCACATGAAACTGCAAATCTATCATGTACAGCTCACTGTTCCTTTTAAGTATATATTAAAGTTGTTCTGTAACTCTTATTTATTTCTTTTTTCTTCCCTCATCCTGCCCTAGAGATGAATAACATTAGACACAAATATGTGTGTAAATTCACTCTATACCAACTTTTATTTATCACTTCTTTCTCTGGATGCAGATCGTTTCTTCCTTCATAGGTTCTTTTTAGTAGATTTGGGTATTTGTAATAGTCAAAATGACTCTCAATATTCTTAAAACAATATTTCTATTGCTGTATATGATATTTTCTAGGTTCTACTTCTTTCATCATTATTTTGTGCAAGTCTATCCCTGTTTTTCTAAGATCATCAAGCTCATCATTTCTTTGTTTTTGTGTTGCTTTTGTTTTGTTTTGTTTTTGCAGGGCAATGAAGGTTAAGTGACTTGCCCAGGGTTACACAGCTAGTAAGTGTCAAGTATCTGAGGTTGGATTTGAACTCATGTCCTCCTGAATCCAGGGCCAATGCTTTATCCACTGTGCCATCTATCTGCCCCCAAGCTCATCATTTCTTAAAACACAGCGGTATTCCTCAATATTTAGAATATTTTTCCTTACTTCAAGCAGAGATCTTCAACATCACAACTTCAATCCATTTTTTCACAGTCTTTCTTCTGAGGCCAAGAACAAGTTGAAACTGTTCCAGCTGATGCCTTTTCACATACTTGGCCCCACCTATCATACTTTCTAAGACACCTCTCATCTAGGTTAAATATCCCCAATTCCATCAACTGCTTTGCATAAGGCATGCTCTCTATCCCTTTACCTTTCTTGTTGTTCTCTTTGAGATCCGATCAAGGTTTGAAGGTTCTTCCTAAAATATAACAACTACAAGTGATTATAGTAACCCAGATGGAGTGAGAATAGGGCAGAGTATAGAGGGAATCCAACCACTTCCACTTTGCACACTTTACTTCCCTTCATTCAGAGTGATATCATGTTAACTTCTTAGTTTTTTTTCATATTGTCAGACTCCGATTTTTTTCATAATTGCAGAGCCACATTGATGCATCGTTATTTGCATTTCTCTCATCTGTAAGTGATGCAATAAAACAAAATTTATATAGCACTTACTATATGCTAGGCACTGTTAAGTATTTTATAATTATTAACTCTTTTGTTACTTGTAACAATCCTGGGAGGGCAGTACTATTATCTTCCACATTGTAAAGGTGAAGAAATTGAGACAAACAGAAGTTAAGTGACTTATCCAGGGTCACATAGCTAATTAGTGTCTGACATCAAATTTGAACTCATATCTTCCTGACTTTGAGCCCAATGTTCTATTCACTGCACCACCTAGTTGTCTTTTATATCACCTCCCTCACTGATGAGAGGCAGTGTGGTATAGTGGAGAGAGTTTACCTTAGACTAGAGAAGACCTAGGTTAAAATTCCATCTCTGAGGGGGCGGCTAGGTGGCGCAGTGGATAGAGCACTGGCCCTGGAGTCAGGAGTACCTGAGTTCAAATCTGGTCTCAGACACATGACACTTACTAGCTCTGTGACCCTGGGCAAGTCACTTAACCCAAACAAACAAACAAACCAACTTAAACAAACAAACAAAATTCCATCTCTGAAACATGCTGGCTATGGAATGCTGGATGAGTTGAACTCTTAGTGTTTTAGGCTCCTATGTCCAGGTTGTAACAATGTTATCAGAGGCACAGTTCAAAAAGTTCAATATTTTAAAAATGTTAATGTAAAATGTAAATATGAGATTTTTGTTATTCCCAGAGGTAAGTTTCAGTCCTATATGCATATATTTATCCATATACAAATATATGTGTACATATATAAACGTACTTATTTTCTGTATATATTTGCATATATATTACTATAAATACATTCATAAAAAATTATGCACATATGTATGGGTCTATAAATCTCAATGGTACAAGAAAGTTCCAGTGAGGTACTTTTTTTTTTCTATCAAGGCCACTGGGCATCTGCTCAACAATTTATAGTGTTCGAAATATTCCTGGGCCACTGAGATTTAAGTGAAGTGCCTAGGTTCACCCAGTCAGTATATTTCATAGGCAAAACTTGAACCAAGGTCTTTTTTACTCTAAGGTCTCTATCTGCTATATTTCTTTGGCCCTTAATTCCTTAAATTCTATTTCATCCCATAAATAATACATTAAAAAAGAGGTAGAGAAAAAAATGTTATGCAATATGTATGTATATGTATACAATGTGTATGTGTGTATATATGTATGTGTATATACTTTTTCTCTACCTCTTTTAAAATTTTTAATATTTTTTTAGTTTTTAATATTACTGATGTTATCACACAACAAGATATAATAAAGGGCTGGCGCATTCATTAAGTGCCGCAGATTTTAATCCTCATGTGGAAGAGCCTTGGAAGTTTGCTTCTGGGAGTGTAATGATGACTTGCAAAGGAAATACCTTTCAGAGATTTTGGAGTATGTACACGTGATCTATAACTAGCTCATAATCTTAATGGTCTTGCTGAATTTCTGGGTTTGCTTAGACTCCTTCCCTGAGGTTTTTTGGTAAAAGACAAAGACCTACCTCAGAAGCCAATGTGTGGCCCTGAAGATATGGTTTCAGTTCTTTATCTGATTCACTATTTATTGAAGGTGAAGTTTAATCTGGAAGTTGTCAGCTTGTCTATTCTGAAAGACCAAGACAGAGAGCCCCTTTAGCATCTAGGGGTCCAGGGATAAGGCAGTTCAGTAGCTAAATCAGTGCCAGATTTTATACCCAACCCAGCATTGATGACATGAGAATGGAGACGCAACCAACCTTCAGAGTCAGTCCAGGAATAGGTCAGACAATACTTGTGCACCAGAAATAATTCATTCAGATACTGATTTGGTAAGAATAAATCTTTAAAGAAACTTTCCTAAGTCTGAGGGCATTCACGTAAGAGATCAATGTGGCATGGGGAAATGTAGGTCCCTGAGATAATGGGGAAAAGGTTGCCCTTTTGTCCTTATTATAGTTTTGAAGTAAGTATACATTTCATCCAATTAATTAATCAAAATAATTGATTTTGATTAAATGGATCTGTGATGCTTATTTGCTGGAAGCTATTAATAGGAAGAATCAGAAATAATGGGGGCTTGAGCCAATTGTATTAGAGAATAGATAACCTCTACTTCTCAGGATTGCCACTAGGCTGCTGAGCCAGTGATACAGCAGCTTTATTCTACGAGAGTGAACCCAGAGTGTATTCACTACACAAAAAATAATGACAGCTTAGAATAACATGTAAAGAATTATTTTTAACCATCACTGTTTTCTTACTAAAATTAATCTCAATTCTACTCAATCCACTCCTGGCATCAGTTCCAAAGAATAGAATATTTAAATCACCCTTAACCTTTTTTTTTTTTTTTTTTTTTTTTGGAGAATCAAAAGCCTTCTGGGCATAAATAGGCCCATGTCTCTACTACCTCAAAAAAAGAGTTGATGCTTTCAAGTGACTTCTTTTTTAGTTTTTTTTTTTTTGTTCTTTTATCAGAAAAAGTCTTCACTTTTTCCTTAAAATTTATTGAAAAAAAGGGTGCATTGTCCCTTCCAAATTCCAAAGCTCTGCCTTTTCTCATTTTTGTCAAGAAGCTGAAATTCTCATAAGAAAAGAAAGAATATGAGGAAAAATGTATTAAGAATACCCAATCAGAGAGTTCCCTGGCAACCAGATTGACTAACCACCTCTAAACTCTCCCCTACCATCAAATAACTTGACATTAACGCACATTGTGTTTTGTTACCATCTGACACAAAAATGTCCATTACTGGGCATTCTTCGCCTGTGATAAGGGGGCTGAGATCAGTCATGACAGATCAGAAATGTAGGTGCTGTGAGCTAAATCTGTAAAATGTGCCATTTTCAATCAATTTCTTCTGGAATGGTTCCCATGCAGTATAGGATGAAAGCATGGATCATACTACCCCCTCTCCTATAAGGCGGAACCTTATTAAACAAACTCTATAAAGAATTAATGGTGATTTAGAAGCCCCAGGGCATGTTCTGGTCTGGTCTGGGCTCAGGCACTGCACCTCCACGCCAGTGCAGTGTTCCATCCATCTGGCACCCATGCCTGGCCAAATTATAATGATGGGAAGCCAGTTGAGGGCAGTCAGATGACCTTTGGTGTGCAGAAGCTGGGAGGCTGTCCATTCTACAAATGTCTGTTACTTCTGTCAATCAGAGATGCCAGCCAATTGGCTTCAGGTGGGGGGTGGTTGCTGGTAAGGAGAAGGGAGTAGATTTGCCATTCTGGCTTTGGAGCTGGAAAGAGACTGGAGGCAGCCCTATATTCTGCTGAGTCCAACGTGGTGTTGTGGTGCAGTTCATATTATTCTCCTTCCCCCATTCCTTTTCTTCCCTTCTCTTAATTCTACTAATCTTACTTGTGTTTTTAAGTTCTGTCTACAGATTTAGTGAGGCCAGATTTGAACTCAAGTCCTCCTGACTCTAGGAGCAGTGCTCTATCCATTGAGCCAGCTAGCTGCCCTGCCCCCATTTTTTTTCTTTTAAATATGTAATCTTTGTCTACAAAGACTCTGTTCTGTTTTTGAAAGATGCTGTTAATCTCCTTCCTTGTCCCAGTACTGTGGTGAGCTGCCTAACTAGCATTCCCCAATTAAAATTTGGCCCCTACAACTCCTACCTTACTGCCTTTGCAGGGTTATAGTTAGTTGTCCAAATCACACACTGTTTCAAGACAAATGGTGGTGAGGCAGCTAGGTGGCACAGTGGACAAAGCACTGGCCCTGGATTCAGGGGGACCTGAGGTAAAATCCAGCCTCAGACACTTAACAAATACTAGCTGTGTGACCCTGGGCAAGTAACTTAACCCCAATTGCCTCACCAAAAAAAAAAAAAACAAAACCAAATAGTGGGGGGTGAGAAGCCTACAGAAGTTAGTCAAGAAATAATGTTACCGACAAACATGATGCACTTAAGGCTCTGCTCTTCACTTGAGTATCAGAGTTTTGATCTAGATCTATTAAGGATTTCATCCAGATTTCTTGCTGTCAGTGCTGGTATACTCTAGTAAGACAATTCCACAAGTTATAAGAGCAGCATTAGCATATTCAAAAGTGAGAGAATTGGGGGCAGCTAGGTGGCACAGTGGATAAAGCACTGACCCTGGATTCAGGAGTACCTGAGTTCAAATCCAGCCTCAGACACTTGACACTTACTAGCTGTGTGACCTTGGGCAAGTCACTTAATCCCCATTGCCTCACAAAACAAAACAAAAACAAAACAAACAAAAACAAAGAGTGAGGGAATTAAGTTTCTTTCTCTGTAGATGGACTGCAATGTTGATAGGTTCCTTCAGTTATCTTGGAATCTTGGACCATCCCATTGCTGAAAATAACCAAGTAATTCACAGCAGATCATCTCACAATATTGCTATTATTTTGTATACAGTAGATTGCACTTTTCATCAGCTCATGCAGGTCCCTCCAGGTTTTTCTGATAGTATGCTCATCATTTTTTATAGTAAACTACATTTATATAGTACTTTAAAGAGAGATTTCCTTATAATACAACCCTGAGGTTGGTTATTGCAACAGCAGAAATAGACATCTTTTATATGGTACCTTAAATTAGACAGAATTTTCTGAACAATAGCCCAGCAAAGTAAGCAAAACAATCATCAGCCATCAATCATCCTCAGTCACTCCTCATCATTGTCAATCAATCCTTATCTTCCTGCAATCAACATCAATCCATCACTCAATCCATCCATAATCATCATCATCACCTTACATTACTCTTGCCTCTGCTTCAAAATTTTTTCACAATTACTATTGTTAACTTTTCCCTCCATTCTATTCCCTTCTCATTCTATTTACTTGATTTCTATCTTCTTTTACCCTATCCCTCCTCAAAAGTGTTTTGCTTCTGACCTCCCCTCCCCCGCTCTACCCTCCCATCTGTCACCCTCCCTCCTTATCCCCTTCCCCTCCTGCTTTCCTGCAGGGTTAGATAGATTACTCCACCCAATTGAGTGTGCAGGTTATTCCCTCCTTTAGCCAACTCTAATGAGATAAAGGTCTTTGAGCTAATTCTTATGAGTGTAAGGCTCATCCACTTCCCTACTCCATAAGTCCTTTCCTGCTTCTTTCATGTGAGATTTCTCCCTATTCTCCCTATCCCCTTTTCCTTCCCCCAGTGCATTGCTGTTCCACATCAATTTTACCCTAAAGATGTCATCATGGGGCAGCTAACTAACACAGTGGACAAAGCACCTGCCCTGGACCCCGGAGGACCCAAACCCAAATCTGGCCTCAGACACAAGACAGTCACCAACCCCAACTGACCGCCCCCCCAAAAAAAAATTAAAAAAAAATAAATGCTTTACAGATATTAATCTGTCATAATCAATTCCCACCTGTTCCCTCTGTCTAAATTTAATCCTATCTTTTGCCCTAATATTCAGAAAGCTCTTATTATTTAGTCATATCGTCTTCCCATGTAGGAATGTAAACAGGAACATTTTAATGTTTCATGATTTCATTCTCTTGTTTACCTTTTTAGGCTTCTCTAGGTTCTTGCAATTGAAAATCAAATTTTTTATTCAGTTCAGGTTGTTTCATCATGAATACCTGAAAATCCTCTTTTTCATTGAAATAACACTTTTCCCCTGAAAGATTATACACAGTTTTTTTTGGGTAGTTGTTTTTTGGTTGCAATCCCAATTCTTTTGCCGTCCAGAATATTATATTCCATGCCTTCCCATTCTTTAATGTAGAAGCTTCTAGATCCTGTACTATGGTGACCATAGCTCCACAGAATTTGAATTATTTCTTTGTGGCTGCTTGCAATACTTTCTCCTTGACCTGGGAACTCTGGAATTTGGCTATAATATTCCTGGAAATTTTCGTTTTGGGATCTCTTTCAAGAGGTGATTGCTGGATTCTTGCAATTACAGTTTTACCTTCTGCTTCTAGAATATCAGGGAAATTTTACCTTACAATCTCTTGGAAGATGATGCCTAAGCTCTTGTTTTGATCATGGTTTTCAGATAGTCCAAACTTTTTCCAATTATTTCTTCTGGATCTATTTTCCAGGTCAGCAGTTTTTCCAAGAAGATATTTCACATTGCCCTCTATTTTTTTTTTATTAATTTAGATTTACTCTATAAGGTCTTTGTTACTCATAAAGTCACTAGCATCCATTTGTTCAATTCTAATTATTAAGCAATT
Source organism: Dromiciops gliroides (assembly GCF_019393635.1). Lineage (NCBI taxonomy): Eukaryota > Metazoa > Chordata > Mammalia > Microbiotheria > Microbiotheriidae > Dromiciops > Dromiciops gliroides. Next base: position 28,892,174 of record NC_057866.1, on the reverse strand, counting down.
ATTTTTTTCAGAGCGGTTTTGTATCTCCTTTTCCATTTGGCTTTTCAAACTGTTGTCTTTTTTATCATGACCCTCCTGCATCACTCTCATTTCTCTTTCCATTTTTTCCTCTAACACTCTTTGTCTTCAAAGTCCTTTTTGTGTGCCTCTATGGCATAATTTTCTTGGAAGCTTTGGATGTAGGAACCTTGATGTTGCTTTCCCCTTCCGAGGGTGCACCTTGATCTTCCTTGTCACTAAAGAAACTCTCTATGATTCGCAGTTTTCTCTACCTGCTCATCCTGCTCATCTTTTACTTGACTTTTATCTCCTTGTTAAAGTGGGGCCCTACTTCCAGGCACTGTCACAAGCTTCACGGGGTCCCAGGTTGTACGGTTTAAGGAGGAGCACTGGTCTGACCTATGTTATGGTGTATAAATAACCCCAGGCCAACTTGCTAATTAAGCAGGCAACAAAATTTTGTTTGCTGTGCTTTTTGTCTCCAAGGACTCTCCATCCCTCCCCAACCTGGGCCTCTGATACTCAAGTTCTCTTCCTGGTTCCCACCTGGGGTAGGACAAATAAATTACCCCTCAGCTCCCACAGACATTTCTGTAGTCTCCCCCACTTCCCCCACCCCAGCCAGCCATTCAATTCTCTCAACCAACTGTTAGTTTAGTTGCAGAAGATGCTGGCACTGCATCTGATTTGGAGGCTCAAGGGTAAGTTTCTCTGGCATAGCCTGCCTGGGGCTGGGACTGTGTTGGAGAGTTCGTAAGTTCGGTCTCCACTCCCAGGCCAGCATAGAAGCCCACTCCTGCCAAACTTCTAAGCTGTCTTTTCCTGAAAAATAATTTCACCCCATCTTTTTGTGGATCCTGCTGCTCCAGGGGTTGTCTTATAGCGGTGTTTGTAGTTTGCTTTTTGGAGTAATTGTGTCAGGAGCTTTGAGTGCTTAATGTCTTTCTTCCACCATCTTGGCTCCACCCCATTTAAAAAGATTTTGAAGTGTGGATTATGTAGATGGGGGTGAGAGGCCATAGAAGATACCATTATGTTTTTTTCAATAAAGCAGAAAACCAAGAGGCAAAGATGTGAGATTGAAGTAATGGGACATGAGAGAAGACAAGCTTTTTAGTACAAACTTTGGTCAGGGAGCATGATAGCAAGTTAATACAGGAAGAAAAAAAGGTGAGGGCACATTTGATATTATAAAACATCATTTTATAATGGACAGAGTCTTAATACTTATGACATTCTTTCACTGGTGGCAGAGTACAAGTTGGAGAAGACCAGGCAAATGATCGGGACAACACAGGTTGCAGGACTGCAAAAGGTGGGTGAAGATAAAGCAGAGAGAAAAGGGATTTGATTTGGGTTAGAGGATTGTGCATAATTCAACTTTTCCATTATAGGTGGTAGGCTGTGATAGAAGTAAGTGAAATCAGATAGGGAGGAAAGTGAGGTCAGAGCGAGAAAAGGGAAGGGGAAGTGAAGGCTCTTCCTCTCCCCCTCTTCCTGTCTCTTTCCCTCTCCTACTACTCCCTTCTTCTCCCCCTCTCCCCTCTATCTCTGTCTCTGTCTCTGTCTCTGTCTCTGTCTCTGTCTCTTGTTCCTTGCTCTCTCATTCTCTCTCTTGCTCTCTCCATCCATATATGCATACGTGCATATCTATGTGTATACATTATACTCATCACTGTGTTACTCATGTTTTTGCAAATATTATCTAACTTGTTCTTCATAACAACCTCATGAAGTAGGTGCTATTACTGTCTGTTTTAAAGTTGAATAAACTGAAACAAAAAAGAGCTTATATGACTTTCTACATAGTAACTGTCTGAGGCTGGATTTAAATTCAGGTCTTCCTGACTCCACAGCCATTATTCTATTCTATCCCTTACACAAGTAGCTGCTACAGGAAGAACAGGGAGGAATAGAGGAATGAGTAGAGATAGGGCATGATAAGAATGAAAATTACATTTTGGAGAAATAAGACAGAAGAAAAAACAACATCTTTGATGGTTTTATTCAGATAGCCAAATTTCAGCATTTCAGACTGTGGGTTATATTTATACTGAGATGGGAGAGAGCTTTTATGGATGATTATGGCCATTCCTATAGTTGATTGAAGTAATGATGGAGGTCATAAAAGATAGAGATTAATAGACTGAACCACTGGTATATTTGAGAGTCTATGTGTGTATCTACGCATGCATGCACATGTATGCATGTGAATATGAATGTACACATGTATATATTTTACATACACATACCCAGATACATAAATGATATTCCCAAAGCCTTGGTGCAGTTTGGACATTTAATATATAATAAAACACATATAAGTGTACAAGAGTTTGGGGATACTCTGCAACAATATATGTGGGTATTGCATATATATATATGTTGTATAAGTAAATGTGAATATTCATTTACACATATACATATACATGCATGTACAAACATATGTATACACATATATTGTATTTACATATATAAACATACATAAACTTATATGTGTGTGTACTTATGTGTATATATCAAATTTATGATGGAATTTTGATTGGTTTGTTTCTGACTCCAGTACTGTATCTTTGAAGCATGCCATTCTATGTCTCTTCCATTTCATTAATATAACACTAATTACTAACAGTTATCAAAGAGCTGCTATCCTATATGACTATGAGGTAAAGGAGAAACTAAGGCAATTGGACCTATAGAAAAAACAAAAAACAAAAACCTTCAGACTAATTCACTTTAATAAGCCATTTCAACATTCGGATTCTAAAACCTCTGAGATCCAGTATCTTGAATCAGTTTCCAGGATGTACCTGCTCACTAAATCTGAGGCAGAAAAACATTAGGTTTTATGTGGCTTTCTTTACATCAAGGGTTCTCTATCACACAGAAAGAGTTTATTTGTCAGGTGAACTGTTCTGCTCTCTTTTGTCACCTATGGAAATTTCTGGCAGAGTTTTCTTCCCTAGTCTGCCAGATCACTGGGCAATAAATCAGGATTATCCAGCTCACAGGGAATGACTCTTAAGTTGCAGAGGCTGCAGTATTGAGGACATTTATGGCAGTAGCTTTGATGGAAGATTCATCCAATTTCAAGTCATGAGAGAAAAAAAGGACAAGGTTCCCATGCTAAAACCTATTTTTGAGAGGCAGCTGGGAATATATGAAACAGGAGAAGGAGCACTGGATTTGGAAAAACAAACAAACAAACACAAACAAAAAACACCTGAGTTCCAATGAGAGCACCACTAATTACTGGCTGTATTACCTTGAACAAGTCATCATTTCTCTGAACCTAAGTTTCTTTATTGGAAAAGTAAGATTTAAACTAGATGATCTTTCTTATTCCTTGCTATGATAATATGTGGTTGCACACCTAAGTTCCCATCAAGACAGACCTTTATCACTATCATCAGCAAAATTTTATGAAAATTGTTTTAATATGTTAGGGATTTTCTGTTATAAAAGGAGAATATGTAATCTCATTAGAAAGCTTATTGTCTCTGGGTAACCAGTGATAAATCTATGTCTTACAGGTTCACCTAATCCATATGATGAGGGAGAACATTATATTGACTAGATAGATGTATTACAACCAAAGCATGTGAAAAGAATAAGCATGCAGTGAGACTTCATGTTAAACAAACAAAAATATTTATGAACTTAACTGTAAGCAAAATAAATTCTTTATCATAGTTTGAATCATTAGAAATATTAAAATCTAAAATATATTATTTTATAATTTGAAAGCCTTTATGCATTTTTTCATTTTTTATCTTAGCATCACAAAAAACCTTGTGATGTAGGCATTTATGCACCATTTACCTCATCATACAGATGATAAGACTTAGGTTATATGACATTAAGTAAAGCTTTTTTTTTTGTATTTTAAAAGTACTCTATTACATCAAGATAAATAATTTAGTAATTATTCCATCTGTATACTTTGTTCTTCACAAATATAAATTTATAACTTTGGACAGCTCTACTGTGAGAAATTACAATAGTTTAATTGATTAATAAATATCAGTTTTCATCAACATCAAAAATAACTGTGATAATTTTCATAGATTCATAGAACTTAGAATATCAAGACTGAAAGGACCTTTGAACTTAGAATGCCTTAGAACTATAGATGCATAGTGTTAAATCATCAAATCATTGATTTAGGGCTGAAAGAGACCATGAAAATCAAGTTGTCAGATCCTAGGATCATAACTCAAAAGCAGCAATGAACCTGATAGTATATTTAGTCCAGTCCCATTCATTTTGCATATGAGGAAACCAAGGAAAAATGAAATTAAATACCTTGTCCAAGGTAGTAATTTGCAGATCTGGGATTTCAGCTGAGGTTCTTGGACAACAAGTTCAGTGTTCTAAATTTCACATTCCATTGCACCAGGCAGCCAAGCTTCAAGGTAAAGTGTTAAAAATATTATTATTTTATAAATAATCTAAATTTGCTTTTATAAGAGTATGTTGTATTCCACCAAGAGAATATAAGTTCTTTTAAGGCAAGGCTGCCTCACTTTTTTATTTCTATCACTAATATTTAGAACAGTGTCTGACATATAGCAAGAATTTAATATAGACTTCTCAATTAATAATTAGACATCATTTTACAGGTGAGGAAACTGAGACTGGAAGAAGTGACTTGTCAAAGTATGTATATAGTAAGGAATAGAGTTGAAATCTTAGCCTACACCTTCTAACTCCATTCAAGAAATCTTTCTGAACACCATGAATAATGGCAGTTGGGTGGTTCTATGTTTTCAGAAACTCAAAGATGGGTTGCAAACCTTTCTTTACTTTACTATGTTCTCAATGCAATGTACCCTTATTTTTAAACTTTAAAATGCTGAATCAATTTTGTGCTTAAGACATCCATTCTTTATCTATGAGATGGATGCTTAGAAAGTGAGAACTCTTTTTTAATAGTGATCCCAATTTGTAAGCAATTACTGTACATGAATAAGTGAATCAACTTCAGCTGCCCTGATATCTTTTCTTTCCCTGACCTTTAACTTCCTTAAGTTTCTCTGATTTCAAAATTCTAGAAATAGTACAATGACTACAACCACAGTACCATATTTGTGTGTCTCAAGCTTGGAAGGCTGCCTACTTTCTTACCAACAATTTCCATTGGACAATGTTAAATCAAATTTGCAAAAACAATGTACAGAATGAGGAATATACAAGGTAGCAGTATGGAATCTAAAAAAATATAATGATAGGCTACTGGGCTAAAGTAATTATAATATTTAATAGGGTTGAGTAACATTTTATATTAGTTCCAAAAATGTTCACAAATATAAAATAGGGACTGCATATAGAGACAATAATTCTCCTGGAAGGAAAAAAAAAGCATCAGGGGGTTTAATGTACAATAATTTCAATAGGAATCAATGATGAGGCATAGAGGCTTCAGAATAATCTCAAAGAACTTTCAAATACAATGACCAGTCACTAGAGATGAAATTTCCCCACTGAAATCTGACCCAGTCAGAAAACTTCTGGAAGATTTGGGGGTTCTGGCACCATATTTCAGGAAGGAAATTGTTGAATTGTAAGGCACCTATAGGATGGTACCTGGAAGGAAGAAAAGCTCGATATTTGTACCATAGGATGATCTGTTGAAGAAACTAGAAATGTATATAATTAAGAAGATTTAAGAAGAGCATAATGGTGCTTTTTGAATATTCAAAAGGCTGATTCATGAAAGAGAAGTACTAATTAGATAAAATGCACAGAGAGCATTCTTATTCTAGGTAGATATTGGAGAAGACAAAAGTCCCTTCTAATTCTAAGATGCTGTAAAATCTAAGAGAGGTATACTTCATATTGGTGAAATGGAAAAGTATACATTTAGTGCTTACTAGGTAACAAACATTGGCGATACAAAGAGAAAACAAAATAAAGCAAACAAAAACCTGAGACTTTTGCTCCTCTCAAGGATGTGACATTCTAATTGGGGAAGATAATATAGAAAAGATGAATCAAGTGTCATGGATAAAGGAAAAGCCAGGAGGAATTTCGAAGCAGGTAGATACCACACTGGATAGAATACCTAACAGAGGCTTTGATGGATGTTTTCAAATCCAGCCTCATTTACTAGCTCTTCAGGCCTGGGAAATTCATTTAAATTCTACCTGACTCAGTTTTCTCATCTGTAAGATTGGAATAATAATAGCAACTTCTTCTCAGGAAGATATAAAAAATATACTATTTGTAAATTTCTTTACAAACTTAAAGTGCAAAATGAATGCTTATCATGATCATTACATAAGAATCTGGTAGCCATATTCAAAGAGTACATAGTAAGTATGCATGTACTTTAGGAAGAAATGGTAGAGCAGAACTGTTGGAAAAGGTACAGTGGGTCCAAAGACTAGAGCGGATTCAGTCTCTGGGTTATCTGTAATAAAGCTGTGAATGGAGGGATCACTATGCAAGTTAGAGTAAGTATTTAATACCTAGTTCGAAGTATAAGCAAGGGTTCTTGCTGGATGAATGGGCATCCATTGGCAGGCTATCATGGAAGAAAGTATGATTCCATATCCATAAAAAGAAATAAGTAGATATTGAGAGAGAGAGATAGAGTGATAGAGGTAGACTGAGATGGAGATAGAGATAGATACACACATATATTTATATGTATATATGTATATATGATAGGTACATAGGTAGAGAGATAAAATTACTCCTGAATTTATCTCCTTATCAGGTGACCCTATGTTTGTGACAAAGAAAAATAGTGAAGCATTAACAAATTATGGTGTCAATTTTTTTATATCAAACACAAAATCCCACATCAAGATATCATACCTTCACCACCACCACACACAACACACACAATGAAGACATATACATATCATAAGATACTTCACTCTGTAAATAAAGATTTCTCTCTAACAAATATTTGTTTATTTTCAGTTACAAATTCTCTCTGTCCAGCCCCTCCCCCCACGTACTGAGAAAATAAGTAATGTGATATCTATTAAATATATGAAATGATGAAAACTGATAGTCTATTAGCTATGTTGGAACAAAACAAGGAAGGAAAAAGAAAGTAAAAAAAAAATTAAGATTTAATATGCACTCAGAAATCATTAACTCTCTCCCTAGAGGTGGATAGAATTTTTTCATGAGTCTTTTGGAACTGTCATTGGTCACTTTCTTAACCAGAATAACTAAGTTTTTCTCAGTTGATTATCTTTACAATATTGCTATTATTATATAAAATCTTTTTTTTCTGGTTCTGTTCAGTTAACTTTGTATCACTTCATATAACTTTTCCCAGGGTTTTTTTTTTTTTTTTTTACATCTCATTCATTGTTTCTTGTTTTTTGTTTTGTTTTGTTTTGTTTGTTGTGAGGCAATGGGGGTTAAGTGACTTGCCCAGGGTCACACAGCTAGTAAGTGTCAAGTGTCTGAGGCCAGATTTGAACTCAGGTACTCCTGAATCCAGGGCCGGTGCTTTATCCACTGCTCCACCTAGCTGCCCCCATTGTTTCTTAAAAAGCAATACTATCTCAGAACTATGGCATACCACCATCATCCAACTATATCCCAATTTATTGGCATCCCTATAATTTTTATTTCTTTTCTGCCACAAAAAGATCCTTTATAAATATTGTTGTATGTATGGGTCCTTTTCCTATTTCTTTGATCTCTTTGTAATATAGACTAATTTGTTTTATTTCTGGGTCAGAGTGTCCATAGTTTTTTTTTTTTAATTCTTTGGGCATAGTTCCAAATTATTTTCAAAATGTTTGCACCAATTCACAATTCTACCAACCGGGCATGTAGACTGCTAAATATCTTATACCATTTGTAGTTATTTTAAATAGTTTCTTTCTCCATCTTTTTCGAATGGTTTCTGTTGGTAATTTATAGAAGATTAATTTGGATTTATTTTATATCCTGCAACTTTGCTAAAGTAGTTAATTATATCAATTAAGTTTTCAATACATTATTGCAGATTCTGTATGCTATCATATCATCTGTGAAGTGATAGTTTTGTTTCTTCATTATCTATTGTTAGCCTTTCATATTTTTCTTTTTATTGCTATAGCTATCACCTTTAGTCATTTATCGAATATGTATCATCGTAATCAACATCTTTGCATAATTTCTTCACCACTGCTCTTATTGGAATAACTTCTAGTTTTTTTATGCATTAAAGATTTATTTTGATTTGACACCTCCTACACACTCCTATACATACATAAACACATATATGACATCATTTTAATCTGACTTTTTTCCCGATGCTTTCTTGTATTTTAATACAAATGAGTACTGTAATGTTTCAAAAGCTTCCCCCCATCTATTGATATAATCATGAGATTGCTATTGTTACTGACATGATCAGTTATTTTATACTTTTCATAACATTAAACCAGTCCTATAATTTTCTTATAAATCTGCTGTAGTCTCAGTATATAAGTGTTCTTATATTTTGCTATTTTATTTTGATTTTTGCATTAATATGCAGTAGCAAAATTAGGTGTATAGTTTTCTTTCCTTGTTTTACTTTGTCTGATTTAGGTATCAAATTCACATTGGTATCAAAGAAGAAATTTGGTAATACTCCTTTACCTATTTTTTAAAAGTAGTTTATGTAGTCTCTTCCTCTTAGCCATCTTCCTGACTCTCGCAGCCATGAAGGTCAAGCTGTGCAGCTTCAGCGGGTACAAGATCTACCTGGGTCACGGGACGCTTTATGCCTGCACGGACGGGAAGGTTTTCCAATTTTTGGATGCAAAATGTGAGTCTGCATTCCTTTCAAAGAGGAACCCTAAGAAGATCAATTGGACTGTCCTCTATAGAAGAAAGCCCAAGAAGGGACAGTCGGAAGAGATTCAAAAGAAAAGAACCCACCAGGCAGTTAAATTCCAGAGGGCCATCAATGGGGCTTCTCTTGCTGATATAATGGCCAAGAGGAACCAGAAACCTGAAGTTCGAAAGGCCCAATGAGAACAAGCTATCAGGACTGCCAAGGACAGCTCCATCTGCTGCTAAGGCTACTACAAAGGCAACACCTAACAAAAAAATAGTGAAGCCAGTGAAAGTTTCTGCACCCTGAATTGGTGGAAAACATTAATTGTCTACTAAATTGGACTAAGTAAAATAAAATTTAAAGCAACAACAACAACAAAAAAGTAGTTTTTGTAGTATTAGAATTGCCTGTTCTTTAAATATCTGGTAGAATTCTTGTGAAAATTCGTCTACTCCTGGGATTTTTTTCTTTCATTTTATGATTTATTCAATATCTTTTTCTATGACAGGGTAATTTAAGTATTATATTTTTCTTCTTCTGTTAATCTGGGAAATTAATATTTTTGTAAACATTAATCCATTTTATTTAGATTACCAGATTTATTGGGATATAATTAGGTCAAATAACTTCTAACAATACCTTTATTTTATCTTCATTGGTGGCATTTAACTTTTTCATTTTTGATACTGTTAATTTAACTTTCTTTTCTTAAAATTAAATGAATGGTTTATCTATTTTATAAGATCATGCCTATTTTATTTATTAGTTCATTTGTTTTTTAACTTTCAGTTTTATTAACCTGTCCTTTGATTTTCAGCATTTTTATTTAAGTATTTAATTGAGAATTTTAATTTGTTCTGTTTCCATTTTAATTTAATTGCATGCACTATTCATTGATTTGTTCTTTCTCTCTTTTATTTATATAAGTATTAAAATATATAGAATTTCTCCTAAATATGGCTTTGTCTGCATCTAACAAATTTTGATATGTTGTATCATTGTTTTCATTTTCTTGAGTGCAATTATTTTTTCTGTATTTTATTCTTCAACTCACTTGCTTTAGGGATTAGATTTTGTAGTTTCAAATTAATTTTCATACATTTTTTTCAAAGACCTTAATTGAATATATTTTATCTGTATTTTGTTCTGAAAAGAATCGTGCTTTTCTACATTTGTTTCTTGGGTTTTTATGGCATAATGCATTATCATTTTTTGTGAAAGTGTCATGTACAGCTGAGAAAAAAATCCACTTTTTTGTATTTCTAATCAATTTTCTCCTGAGGTCTATCATAACTAATTTTTCTAAGATGTAATTTACGCCCTTAACTGCTTTCTAATTTTTACTTATGGTTAGCTTTATCTAATTCTGGGAGTAAAAATTTGGGCCCTTATCTAGTATAGTTTCACTTTTAATTTCCTTCTGCAACTCATTTAACTTTTTTTTAAAGAATTTGGATGCCATGCCATTTGGTATTTATGTTTATTATTGATGTTACACCACTGCTTGTGGTCCTTTTTTTCCCCCAACAAAATGTATTTTTGCTGATTATGTCTTTTTTTTTTGTCTATGTCTTTTTTTTCTTGTTGTTTTTTTTTTTTTTTTGTCTGAGAACATGTTTACTTCCTTTGTCTTTTATACTTCAGTTGAAGCATAATACATTCTATCACAGGTTTGGATTTTTTTTTTTTTTTGATGAGACAATTGGATGAGACAATAACATACTATTGGATTGTAGTTTCTAATCCATTCTGCTATCCACTTTCATTTTATGGGTAAGTCAATTCAATTCACAATCACCATTTTGATTAGTAACTGTATGTTTCCCTTTGTCCTATTCTTTTCTATTTCCCTTTATCTCATTTACATTTTACTTATCGTTCCTTAAAAAGTTTATTTTTCTTCTGCCCATTACCCATTACCTCCTATAATTTGTGTTCCTTGCTATTACTCCCACTTTTTTAGCCTTTCTCCCTGCTAAGTGCCTATTGGTTGTGATGGAGTTTATATATACATACACATACACACACACACACACACACATATATATGTCTACATACACATATATAAACAAATATACACATAACCATATATACATATACACACACACATATATATACACACACCCAGATATCTATATCATATATATAGATATATAGGTGTACCTATATGTATATGTGTATGTATATGTATATCTGTATCTGTATCTATATCTATAACTGTATATATATCTAAACTATGTCTATGTCTGTATCTGTCTATGTCTATATCTATATCTATAACTGTATCAATATATCTACATCTATATCTATACCTATATCTATATTTATATCTATCTGGGTGTGTGTATACTTTTTGAACCAGTTCAAATATGAGTGAGATTCAAGTATATATCCCCATTTATTCCTTTACTATAAAAAATCCTTCATACTCTGCCTTTTTCATGTGAGATAGTTTTCCATTTCTTCCTTTCCTTCTTCCTTCTCCCAGTGTATCTCTTTTTATGAGACTTCCTTTTTTCTCTTTTGTGATCATCCCAAGATAATAGTCTCTCCTAAGTAGAATACTTCTAAGTGACCTAATGATGATAAAGTTCTTGGGAATAATATGTTATCATATTACCATTTAAGAATGTAAACAGTTTAATCTTATTAAATTATTTATGATTTCACATTTGTGTTTACCTTTGTATTACTCTCCCAAGCTTTGCATTTTTGTGTAAAATTTTCACTTCAACTGTGGATTTTTCATCAAGAATTCCTGGAAATCCTCTATTTCATTAAAATCACTTTCCCCTGTATGTATGTACTAAGTTTTTCTGCATAGGGCATTATTGCTGGTAAACCTAGCACCTTTGGCTTCTGGAGTATGACATTTTAGGTCCTCTATTACTTTATGTTTTCTGCTAAATCTTGTTTGATCCTGACTATGGCTCCAAAATATTTGAATGTATCCTTTCTGGCTGCTTTCAGGAATTTTTCTTGACCTGAGAGGTCTAGAAATTGGCTAAAATATTCCCAGGAGTGCTCATTTTGTGATTTTTTTCCTGCAACATTTGATGAATACTTTCAATTTCTATTTTGCCCTCTGGTTCTAAGATCTCTAGATATTTTCTTTTATAATTTATTGAAATATGATATCAAGGCTCCTTCTTCATTCATGGCTTTTAGTTTGTTCAATAATTTTAAATTTATCTCTCCTTCAAGAATTATCTAGGTCTCTTGTTTTTCTGATGAGATATTTCACATTTTCTTTTATTTTTATTCTTTTAAATTTTGCTTTATTGTTTCTTGATATCTCATGTATTTACCAGCATCTACTCGAACAATTCTAATTTTAAAAGAATTCTTTTCTTCAGCGAGTTTTTATTCTTTGCCCTTTTGGCAAATTCAGATTTTTTTTTTTTAAGGAGCTTTCATACCTCGGTATTTTGGTCCCGCTTTTACCAAGTTGTTACTTCTCTTTTCATAAATTTATAGCACTTCTCATTTCCCTCAATTTTTCCACTATTACTTTTATTTGTTTTTATAGCTTTTTTGGTTCTTTTACTCTCAGGATTTGGCTTTTTTAGGAATTATTTTTGTACGTCAAATCTGCATTTTTCTTTGAGGGTTTGTTAATGGATATTTCCACATCAGTGTCTTCCTCTGAGTGTATGTCCTTAATTTCCCTGCCACCATATTAGGTTTTATGGTCAGGTACTCCTGTTTTTTGCTCATTTTCATAGCCTATTTTTGGACTTTATTATTAGAGTTTGGGGTTCTTCTCACAGGGCATGATGGTGGTAGTAGTTTGGGGTTTGTTTGAAGTTTACCATCCTAAGCTGCCAACATTTTCCCCTGTATTTACCACTACTTCTGGTGTTCTGTAAGTTTCCTACACTTCCAGGGTGCTGTGATGAAGGAGAGGGGTGGTCAGTGCTTTGTTGGTTTTTGCTCCAGTCTTTACTAAGTTAGGACATGTGTTCCCTTACAACAGACTACAAACATTCTCTTGGGTTCTGGGACTACAAAATACAACTGGGAAATGGAGCTGGTTAATGATCCCTGGTCCTGCACCTAGTGCTAGCACATGGGTCCACTGTAATCTCTCTTTGGGTATACATTCTGACCATCTCTGGTTAGTGAGTGTCATTTCTATAGACATTTCCTCCACATCTAAGGGCTGACATTCCCCTATTAAAAGTCAAAGTTTGACAATGTGTATGAGATTTTAATAATGTAGTGATTGAAAAGGTGAAATAATTAGAAGTCAAAATAAAGATATGTTTGAATTTAAGCATGCATACACACATATATATGTATAACTACACACATATGAATATATTCACATACATATAGTATATATGTATATGTATATGCATATATGTATGTGTGCATGTGTATCTTTGCTCCCATATGCTATGATCCAGCCAAATTTATTGTCTCCATCTTCCTCATATAATGTATTCTATCTCCAACATTCATGATCACTTTTTTCTCGCTTTCTCTCTTTCTTTTTTCTCTTGTTTTTCTCTTTTTGTTACTCTTATTTTTTCTCTCTCTTTTCTTTCTTTCTCTCTTCCTTTCTTTCTTTCTTTCTTTCTTTCTTTCTTTCTTTCTTTATTTCTTTCTTTCTTTCTTTCTTTATCTTTATTTCTTTCTTTCTTTCTTTCTTTCTTTCTTTCTTTCTTTCTTTCTTTCTTTCTTTCTTTCTTTCTTTCCTTATTCTCTCTTTCTTCCTTTCCCCTCCTTCTCTCTCTCTCTCTCTCTCTCTCTCTCTCTCTCTCTCTCTCTCTCTCTCTCTCTCTCTCTCTCTTCCTCCCTCATTCCCTCCCTCCCTCTCTCCAATAAAAGTTAAGGAAATTGCCCAGGGTTGGTTTTTTTTTCTTTTTTAATGCCTTTTCACTCATCAACCTCCATGTCTGTATATACTCACTGCTAACTTCAACCTCAGGAAATATTCTTCCTATTAACTCAAGCACCAGCTTCTATACGACCTCTTTCCTGATCCCTAAATGGCTACTGTTCTGCCTCCCTGAAACACCTTTTACCCAACTACTTTACACTTACTGTACATTTATTATGTTTATATGTATTATAAATATACTTACTGATGTGCATGTTGCCTTCCCTGATATGATGTAAATTCTTTAAGGGAAGTAATAATTTATTTTTCATTTATATTTCCATTGCTTTTCTCACCACCACATATATAAGAGATAGTTAATGCTAGTTGATTGACTTGGTAACTTTTTTAAACTCTCTGCACTACATTTGTTAGGTGAGCACATTAGAAAATACGGTCTCTAAGATCTTTTTACATAATCAGAATAGTCTTTAGGTCACATAATGTTTTTCTTTTGGTTTCATGGCTCCTACAGAAATAATAATACTAAGTCCCTCATAGGGAACTAGCTGAGAGTAGCACAACTGTTGAATTGAGAGCAGAGTTCTAATGTGAAGATGGAGAAATGCTTACTGAGGCAAAATCTGATATACTTTTAATTTATGGGAGAATGATCATTGTCATGAAGGAGATGAGACAGAACATTGAAAAAAGTCATAATTCTGAATTGTAGGAAATGCAATATGATTGAAAATCAATAATACATTGAAGCCCATTAAGATTAATGTCATATAATAATAAACCTGTTAAAAGAATAAGTGCCACACAGGGCACTATCTGTTATCACTTTAAGAATGAAGATTCCTTGGAATGGCCATATAATGGTATTCATCATCTGAATCAGTAGATGAGTCCAAAATATGCCTACAAATATGTCCTGTAGAACATTAGCAAAGGAACTTAAATCATTACATAACAGATATGGATGGAGAATTTTATATTAAACAATAGAGTGGGATTGCCAATCTTCTGAAACATGCATATGAAATAAAATTCTCTAGCTATCTGCAGTAAATCTTTTTTTTTTTGTTTGTTTGATTTGTTTTTTTGTTTGTTTGTTTCAGGGTAATCATATTTACGGTCTACACTGTCCAATTTTCTATATCTAATTTTTCTTTAAAACCTAATGCATTGGGGCAGCTAGGTGGCTCAGTGGATAGGGCACCGGCCCTAGAGTCAGGAGTACCTGAGTACAAATCTGGCCTCAGACACTTAACACTTACTAGCTGTGTGACCTTAGGCAAGTCACTTAATCCCAATTGCCTTACTAAAAAAGAACAAAAACAAAAACAAAACAAACCTAATGCATTACTGAAGATGATATTCTCTACATGGGTTAATAAAAAGATCAATGGCTTAGAATTAGAAGATCTGGGTTGTACTCTAATATGTAATATCCATTACTAAATGCTTTAATCACTCAGAGGTTTAGTTTCCTAATCTATAAAATGAGGATAATCCTGATCATCAAATTTACCTTACAATGTTGTTAAAAAAGAAAGCATTTTGTGAAGTATAGAATTAAAGTGATAATATTACTTTAGATAGAGTCTTATTATTCCATAATCTCAATGGTCATTTAACTTCTTGCACCCACAAACTCTGTCCCACATATTTGAATTTTGGAGTAAGTATTCAATAAAAATTATACCACTGATGCTGTAAGGCCAAAATTACATCAGAATTAAGATGTTAGCTACATAACTAATGTTGCATCATCAGGTACTTTTTATCAACTTGAGTTTCTTTTCCCAGAGAATTTGTTTTACCAAAGAATCAGAACAGAGACTTTTTTTCCCTAAACAAAATCTATCTTCCCCACCCCCACCAATTACTCCCTATATGAAAGGATAAAAGGAACTTACCCCTTTATCCTTCCATTTTATATGATAATCACAATCTATTGATATGAGCAAGCCCTGGGACTTTGAGCTTGCACAGACCCATCCTTAATGACCTTACAAGCTTTCATTGGGAAGGAGAATGACAATGTATTTTTTAAATGAAAATAATGACCTATGCTAGTAGGTCTATCCTTATAAGATAGGGGTTCTTAACCTGGGTTTCATAGATCATTAAGTGTCTACTGCTAGATCTAAGTGGGTCTGTGAATTTGGGTGGGAAAAATTACATCTTTATTTCAATAGAATAATTTTTCTTTGCAATATTATGTATTTTATTTTATGTTTGGAAATTGTTTAATACTAACTATTTTATAGACAAAGAAACTGAAGGCCAGAGGGTCCAGATAAATTTCTCATCATTATATTAGTAAACAGAAAATACAAGATTCAAAGCCAGATTCTTTCATTCTAAATTCATTGCTAATTTTGTTTCACCAGTATCCTTCCAAATGTCTGTACAAATAAGACCCATGATTTCACAATGCCTAACATATCAGACTTTAAGAAACTTGGTTTGGGGGGGAGGTGTGTGCTATAGAACTGTGCATACCTTTTAATCCAGCAATACTACTGCTAGGTTTATATCCCAAAGACATCCCCAAAAAGATAAAAAGACCTATTTGTGTATATATATATATATATTGATAGCAGCCCTTTTTAGTGTGGCTAAGAATTGGAAATCAAAGGAATCATCAATTAGGGAATGGCTAAAAAATATGGTATATGATGGTGATGGAATATTATTGTGCTACAAGAAATGACAAGGAGGTTGACTTCACAAAGAACTGGAAAGACATGTATGAAATGACGTGTAGTGATGTAGGAAGAACCAGGAGAACATTTTGCACAGAGACAGCAATATTGTTTGATGAAGAACTGTGAATGACTTGACTATTCACAATAATACAATGATCCAAGACAATCCCAAAGGATTATTGATGAAACATACTATCCACCTCCAAAGAAAGAACTGATATTGACAGAACAGGTTGAAGCATGATCATTTTTACTTTCATTTTTTTCTTTTAATCAAGTTTTCTTGTACAAAATGACAAATATGGTAGTGTTTTACATAATCATATATGTATAACCCATATATGATTGTTTTCTGCCTGGGGGATGGGAGGAGGGAAGGAAAAAGGGACAAAATTGGAACCCAAAACTATAAATAAAAATGATTATTAAAAATGAATTGCTATCCTCACAGATTAAAAATAACAGTAATAATGGGAGTAAAATAAGAGAACAAAATCATTATTATGAGAAATGGTTCATATGCTTCTTAAGAATTCTAAAGACACCCATCATGAGTGCACCCCTATACTATAATTTCTCACAGTATCTCCCCCTAAACAGGTACTGGAGGAATTAGGATAATGGCTTTCCAGATATCAGTATAAAACCTGTAAAAAGATGGAGAACCTTAAAAATATTTGCCTGGTTTCTTTTTGTCCTTTATTATACTTTATACTCTGTACAACCCATCAGGAAAAAAAAATGGGAGAGGAAACATGGCTAATAATTAATTTAAAAGGTTTTCAAAAATCAGTCTCACAGAAAAGCTCATTTTAAAGGAAAAGAGTCTTAAAATTAAGGCCCAGAACAAAAATGTTGTAGAGGAAATGATACAAAAAAGAGGAAAAAAACCTTTCTTTTTCAAAGAAAATCATCATGGGGATTTAGTCACTAACATCTCTGTTGAATAATTGAAATTGTTCCTACTTGCTATTAGTCAGGGAATGACAGAAAAAAACTGGAGATAAAAGACAGAAGGAAAAAAAAGCCAACCATACACCACCCACCTTCTCAGAGAGTTCATCTCCTGGTTATTTCAGTTCACAAAGATGTCTTCCAAATGGATCTGGTGTCCCAAAACTTTTATTTTATTGTTTATTTTTCATTCTCCTTTTTGTCAATGTATTTTGTCCCTCCCCCATCATTTTAATTTTTTGATCACAGAAATACTTAGCAACAATAATTTTATTTAACAAACTTTCTAGAAGGATGACCCTTCACAATCTGGTACAACCATTGTGATCCCAGCTTTATATCATACAATTTGAATTCACAGAATTTACCCTCTAGCCACCTGGACAACTAGGTGTCCCCTATACATTCCCTATACTTTCCTGCCTCTGCTCACTCATTTGCCGATTTCTGAAATTTGCTGATTCTTCCCCACTCTTTCACCAATGGTATTAATTATGCCTGTTGAAATCCTTTATGCCCAACCCTCCATTTTTATCTCTTTTTCTTTGGGATATGGATCTGACCTTGTGATTTCATTAGTTATGGGAAATCCTACTATGAAAATGCCCTCTACATCTTCACGTCTCTGTATTTTTATCTTAGAAAAGCAGCTTTGACAGTGAGAGGTTTAATGTTTTTCTTGAGTCACCAAGGACTTGCCAGAAGAAGTACTTGAGCCTATGGCTTTCCTATTCTGAAGCCAACTTTTGATTCACTGTGTCATTTTACCTTTAATTAATGTCCCACAAAACCTTTTAATTCAAACCCAAATGCCCTCCCCTCTAATGAGGTGATTTCTGACCTCTTCAGTTAGAAATGGTGTTCTACCCACACATCTATCTCCTGATTGCTCTTTCTCTTTTTTTTTTTGTTTTTTTGGGATTTTTTTGAGGCAGTTTGGGTTAAGTGACTTGCCGAGGGTCACACAGCCAGTAAGTGTTAAGTGTCTGAGGCCAGATTTGAACTCAGGTCCTCCGGACTCCAGGGGCAGTGATCTATCCACTGTGCCATCTAGCTGCCCCCTGATTGCTCTCTTAATAAAGTACTATATCTTGTTTGGTATTATATCTATTTGCACAATTGATCTATTTATCTTATTAGAGTGTGAGCTACAGGATGGCAGAGACAAGGAGTTATCTAAACCATCATGCTTTCTTAGCTTGAATTGTAGATTCCCTTTTCTGTTAGAAAGTTTTCTATCTCCTTTTTCTCCTTTATTTTCCTTATAACAAGTGGATCACTTTAGTGATGACTTCTTATATATTACTTTATGTATTGGAAAGCATTTTACCCCACCCACTTAGTGAGGTAAATAATCCAAATCTTACCTGCCCATTTGTCAGATAAGATAATTGAGGCATAGAGAGTTTAAATACCTTTCCCAAGGTCAAATAGCTAGGAAGTGTCAGACCTTAGATCTTCTGAACTTAAAATGATTTTACTTGTTTATATGGTACTAAACCAATCTGGCTTACTCATTAGGTAGAAAGAGAATGGTTGGGAAATTCTAGGCTATACTTTTTTTTAAAGCCACATACTATTTGTGACAACCTTTTTCTCCTCTCCATGACCATCTTTGAACTATCATGACTGAACATTTCCTAATGATTTCTCGTTTCTTCATCTACTCCTGACTTACTCCCTTTAGCCCCTACAATTCATTTGTTTCATTCCATTACTTTCCCATCACTTTCAACCTGTCATTACTAAAGCCTAGAATTCTGTACTATATAGCCTAATTTTAAACTTTGCTAAATGTTACTCTATTCATGTTGTCTCCAAGTTCTGGTTTCCTTGTTTGTGCCCTCTTTTGGAGAATTATTAGCAACATCTGAGGACATAAAGCCCAACCTAGAACTAGTTATGGAAGTCCCTTTCTTTGTCAATTCCCTGACATCCAGTGGTCATATTTGAGAGGACAGCCCTGGCCCCACTTACACTCCATGTCATTTTTTTTTCCTTTTTTTAATGACTCAGAAGCAAGGAGATAAGAAAGCTTATTTTTGATTGCCCTGGTTTTTTTTTCCTCTTAAACTATAAATTACCCTAATTCTTCCTATCCCCAAGTATTCCCCAATTCTCTAGATTGCTGAAAGCCTGATATAATAAATATGATGGTTGAATGAATTTCATTTATCAGAGAATTGGGAGAAATATAATTTAGCACTGAATTTGAATCAAAGATTTTGGTTTGAATTCTGGTTCTAGTACTTTTATGACCATGGAGAAGTCATCCACCCTCCTTGGGAATTAGTTTTCTTGTCTACAAAATGAGAAGTTCGTACTGGGTGATTTCTCAGGTTCTTCTAGAACAAAAATGATGCTTATATATTTCCATTCTGTAAGCAATTGCTCTAGAGCCTTGGCTGTGTTTAAATAGCCAACTCCATTCTTGTCTTTTTTCCTTATACGTTGGGAATTATATTTGTACATTTCTGACTAGGTAATTATAAAAATAATTAAATGATGTGAGTTTCTTAATCTAGTTCATGCTGAGAGGAGTAACCAGCTCCATCAGAGAGAGAATTGAAGGAAATAAATACCCCCAGCTGGTATGAATCTCCCTACTTTCTGGCAGTGGCTACAAATAGAAACAACAAGGAATAATAAATCATTTAGTTATCAGCACAAAAATATCAGACTTTTTTTTCTAATGTTAATGTAGGAGAATCTAAAAGGGCAGCAGGTTTGGCTCCCCAAATGAGACTGTGACGATATATGTCCCTAAAGATAACAAGCAAAATGACTTAGAAGAATGGCCCAGAATATCAGGTTTTGAATCTGAATCCTGTCAGTTACTAGCTATGTGTGCTTGAGCATGTAAGAACTTTAAGCCTCAGTTTCTTCATCTAAGAAATGTGGATAAAATCACATCTACCCACTGGATTGCTGAGAGGAACAAATGATTTTGTGACTCGTATATAAAAAACTATGTAAATGTCTATTGTTGATTATCCATGAAACATTACAATTGGGTTAGTAAAAGTGCTGGATTTCAATTCAGATCTATATTGAAATACAAACTCTGACACTTACAATATGTATGAAATACATCATATGTGAAAGTCAGTTAATTCATTTGGACCTTAGATTTTCCAACTATAAAGTGAAATGGTGTGATTTGTTCAGTAATTTTTTCAGTTATTTCCAACTCTTCTTGATTTCATTTGGAGTTTTCTTGGCAAAGGTCCTGAAGTGGCTTGTTATTTCCTTCCCTGACTCATTTTTACACTTAACAAAACTGAGGCAAAGAGGGTCAAGTGACTTTCTCAGGGTCACATACTTAGTATGTATCTGGAGTCATCTTTAAACCCAGGTCTTCCTGACTCCAGGCCCTTGTACTCTATCCACCATCACAGCTGGCTGCCCTGGGGTTTGAATAGTTGACCACATTTCGCCTTTAAATCTATGATTTTATGGATCCTTCAAAATTCACTGATTTTTTTCTGAACTTTAGTTTTTTCCTTTATAAAAAATGAGTTTAATGACACCTATGCTATTTATTTCAAAAGTTTATTGTGAGAAATTCACTTGTCAAAAGGCATGCATGCTCCTATTACTCTTTGTCAAATAATTCAAGAATATATGGTTTCATCTGCCTCCTCCCAGTCACAATCATCTCTTCACATCTGTAATTCTTCTCTTTTGGGGGTTCTCCTCTTTCCTGAATATTTTTTAAATCAGTGTTCTTTGTTTGATCTTTATCATCTTCTTTTCACACAATGTGGGTGTCCTTTGAGCCTGTGTTCTGGCTCTTTGTCTCCTTTATTTTCTGTGTGTACCATCTCCCTTGGAGAAAATAGCTCCAATATGTTCATTTATTTTCTCTGTATGGGTTACTCTAAAACTCCTTTTTGGACTCCAGTCATCTTACCAAGAGCTTCCTGGAAATATTTCCCCAGACCACCTATAGACATCAAAACCTCAACATATCCACATTTGAACTCATTCTATTTTTGCCCAAATCCATCCATTTTCCAAACTTGACCATTTCTATTGAGAATACCATCATCCTTTGAACTGCCAAAGTTGTAATCATGATCTCCAAATTAGAGGGAATAAGCCTTAGCCATCATTTTACTCTTCACCCCCATTAATTTTACAGAGGCTAAATACCCTGCCTACATTTAGACAGCTATAAAATTTACATTTGGGACCTGAACCCAGCTCTTTGGACAATTATAGTATTTACTATCATTACAATGAATTCTCTCTTGAGATGAGACTCTTCTTTTTTTTTTTTCAGGGCAAGGAGGGTTAAGTGACTTGACCAGGGTCACACAGCTAGTAAGTGTCAAGTGTCTGAGGCCAGATTTGAACTCAGGCCCTTCTGAATCCAGGGCTGGTGCTTTATGCACTGTGCCAGCTAGCTGCCCCATCTCTTCCCTTTTAAAAGGAGGGTTATGAGGGAAAGACTGAGGTTCTCCAAGTTTCTTTCAAAACCTAATGTTGTGTAATAACAGAATGTAAGAGTTAGAAGGGATCATACACCTAGATCATGAAGTGACTTTCTAGGATATCAAGCTCAGATGCCTCAATTTCTATTGGAGGAAACAGAGACCAGTGGATGTTAAATTACCTTGTCCAGGAAAACAGAGTTTAAGACTGTCCCAGAGATGAAAGAAAAACCTTAAAGAGACAGGGTCCTTTACCCTATTACAATGACCCATAGAACATTTGGATCTCATTTCAAAGAAAGATGGCTCTCCAGCTGGCTCATTTATTTCTGTTTCATTATTCATTTTCCTAAAAGAGAAATAGATGAGACATAAATGAGAGTTCTCCTCCTACTGAGCTTCCATTTGTCTTTCACAATTTCAGCTCTTGCATTTCTCATATAGCTGTAGTTTCCCTCATTCCATGCTATAGTTTATTATACAGTATTTCCATTGTATTGGATGCAGCAATTGCAAAATGTGTTTGTGACTGTTTTCATTCAAGCATTTCTATGTCTTAAGCATTTCTCCTTACATAATAATATTTCCATTTTCCACTTGAAATAAATAAAGCCATACCTAGGAATTTTTGTGCCTGGAGAAAGGGAAGGAATGTTTGTGTGGGTATCTGGCATTGACCATCCTGGACTGGGAAAAAGAATTTAGAGACTTTAGGATTTTTATACTCCTGGAGTACAAGTTAATGCAGGGGACACAGTGAGGCAGAATTAGCTGGAAGTCTGAAGAGTTCCTACAAAAAGCAGAAGACATCTCTTGATGGTTCTATAAGTAAAACTTAAAAGTGAGCCCCCTGTAGCAATACTCCATCCTTCCTACAATATTTCCAGATCTGTCAACAAGGAATTTTTAAAATGTGGACAAGTTTGGGGTAGGAAGGTAGGTGGGGCAGGACATGAAACCAGACAGAATGAAGTGTTGTGAAAAAGAAAATAAATATTACACTGCAAATCTCAGAAACCATTTGGTTTAAATAGTACTTCACTAGGCATCTTACCTTTACCATTCCCAAAATCTGTGTTATTAGTCTATTTTATGCCACAACTTCCTACTACTTGATTTCAGGATATACATTTTTACTGCACAGGCAGGTCAGTATACTAGGAAAAGTGTTGCATATTAAGTTAGAGGAGCTGTATTAAAATCCCAGTTCTAATTACAACCTGGGGGAACTTGGGCAAGTCATTTAATGTCTTTGTAAGCTCAGTTTCCTTAATGAAGATAAGTGGCCTAGTGAATAGAACACTGGGCTTGGAATCAGGAAGACTTATCTTTGTGAGTTCAAATTTCATCTCAGATGAGTTGTGTGACATGAGAAAACCTTGTATACACTCAGTTCCTCATATACAAATGAGCTGGAGAAGGAAATGGCACACCACTCCAATATCTTTCCAAAGAAATCCCCAAAATGAGGTCACAGAGAAAACACAACTGAACAATAACAACCTCACTTTCCCTATCTATAAGAAGAGAACTACGGGGTCTTTGAAGTCCCTTCTAGCTATACTATGATCTACCTAATCATTTTCCTGCTCTTTAAAATAGATTGTGGTTGGGGAAAGGAGAGGAACTGTTTTTCTAAGTTTCCTTCAAATTCTAAAGTTAGCATAATGACAGAAATAGTGAGAAAATGTCATAGATCAAGAACTATAAAGGGCTTTCTAGGTTACCTAGTACAAATTCTTAATTTTATAGTTGAGTAACTGAGACCCTGGAAATTAAATGACTTTGACGAAGGTCAAGGAAGAAGGACAGATTGGCCATGAGATTTGAACCTAGATATTTTGACTTCAGAGCTGGTATATTTTTGCTATATTAAGATGCAATCTAAAAGGAACCCTCGATATAATCTACTCTAACTCCCTCATTTTGTGAGCAAAGAAATCAAAGTCCAAAGAGTTTAAACAACTTGCTCAAGATGACACAGGTAGTTAGTGACAATCTCAGAAATGATTTGGTTTAAATAGCACTTCACTAGGCATCTTACCTTTACCATTCCCAAAAAGTGATCATCCAGTGTTTACTAACAGGCCTGTAAAATGGTGCCAGTCATAAATTTGTGAAACCATTCAATCTTTTCAGACTTTGAAATGTGGAGAATTCTTTCCACATACATGGCACTGAATTATTTGTCGTTGCATCTTCCACCCACTGATTCCTGTTCTATCCCCTGAAAGAAAATGGAATAAATTTAATCCCTCTTCTGCCCTTTAGATATATGAATCTCATCATCACAGAGTCTCTATGTTTTTTTTTCTCCTCTTCAGGTCAAACATATTAAGTTCCATCAATACTTGTACAGCTACAGCATAGTCTTGAGGCCCTTCACCAACCTCTTTTCCCTCTTGTTAGCTTTGTGACTTAACCACTCTGCATAGAAATCTGCTCATTGAAATCTCCTCATGAATCTTATCCTTAAAAAGGGAAAAAGGGAGGAAAGTTCTAGATGGTGGCGGTAGTGGTGATAATGATGATGACGATGATTTGAAGGAAGATTAAAAATAATTTTGGCACCAATGGTCGGAGAAGCTATGGGATTTGAATCTTGAAGTATATTTCATGCTTATATGTTTCCATCTTATCAGTCCTCCAAAGTAAATGAAGGTAAAGGAGCCAGACTAGAAATAATATGACCAAAGCCATCAATTGATAACTGCTGTCCCCCCCCCCCACCGGAAGCTAGTTGGCACATTGGGTTAAAGGGATATACATATAGTCAGGAAGACCTGTATTGGGATCCTTTCTCAGTCACTCACTAGCTGTGTGGCCCTAGAAAAGTCATGTCACCTGTTTTTATTTCAGTTTCCTCATCCATAAAGTAGAGATAATAATTAAAATGTTTTAGTCATGTTTGACTATGACCGTATTCGGGGTTTTCTTAACAAAGATCCTGGAGTTTTTGCCCTTTCTTTTCCCAGATCATTTTACAGGTGAGGAACTGAGGCAAACAGGGTTAAGTGACTTGCCCAGGATCACACAGCTAGTTTCTAAAGCTTGATTTGAACTCAACAAATGGATTTTTTTTACTTCAGGCCTTCCATTCTATCTAGGAGGCTACCTAGCTACTCCACATGATTATAATAGTGTCCATCAAATGAGAAAAAAAAATAACATATATGAAGAGCTTTCCCAATATTAAAATATTATGTCTATTCTAGTTCATCATCATTTTGATTTCTATATGAATAAACCAAATTTCAGGGGCCTCAGAATTGGTTGACAGTACAGAGTAGTGAATTGGCAGCTAGTGACCTCAATTATTTGACATTGTCCTGAATAGTGTGTAAAACATTGGTTTGTGGGAGTTTTCAAAATTTCCCCTCTTTTTTTCTCTTCCTTTTTCTGGGCCAATTCCTTTAAAAATATTGTTAATGCCAGAAGATTTCATTCTGGGCTGACTCTCCCAAGAAGAGCAGTGAGCTGCATATTTTCTCAATTGTTGTATGAGGGCAGTGGAAAGTTTGACAGCCCCTTAACTGTGCCTGTCCCAGCTGGGTAATTTATATAACCATCCTTGTTCCAGGCATTTTGCCTTTAATATGGAATCTTGTTCAAGCCTCAACTTGCCATTTCTCATTATTGCACCTAAATTTTGCTGCTTTGAGGAAGCACATAGTAAGCCAGGGGCCATTAACTAAAATATTTCATTAACAAAAGAGATGCAAATACTTTAAAATGTATTTTTTTCTCACTGAAATGCAAATGACATAAGAATAAGTGAATGGTTTCTAAAGCTGACACAAAAAAGAGGTCAAATAGATGTTTCCTATGATGACAGCAATGCCACAATCTAACAGCACCGAAACTATATTTATTCACCACCAAAAAAAACCTATCAAAATAAGTACTGTTTCAGTTAGATGATTCTATCTAGCCTCAGTTTCCAATCTGAAAAACAGACAAAGGAGGAGTCATAGCTCAACTGGCATTTATATAACATTTTACAAGTCTTCAAGGCACTTTTTCTGTATTATCTCATTCACCTGTTTGATGTATATGCACTTATTACCACCATTTCACAGAGGAACTGGAATCTTGGTCTACTCCACTTTACATCTGCTGCTCTGCCTGGTTTTAACTCCATACAACAAGATGGCTCTGTGGGTATGCCCTGATGTCCCGACCCCCACCCCACTCTCCTGCCTCTTTTTGTGTGTTGGCTCCCTTGTAGATTCTAAGCTCCTCGAGGAAAAGGACTTTATTTGGTATCCCCAGTACATAGCATGGTGCCTGCCATGTAATGGGTACTTAAAAAATGTGGATTGGACAGACAAGTTTAAACCTAATCTTTGTTTTGTCAAGATTCATGATTTCATAGGAATATTAATTTCTGGCTAGAAGGTAGCTGAATCATTATCTATTCTAAGATCTTAGAATTACAGATTAGGACACTGAGGACTAAAGGTATAAACTGCTAACAATCATGCAATGGGTAACTAATATGAAGTGGGATTTGAACACAGTACTGCCTGAAAGGAAGCTATTAGGTGTTTCTTCCCCTATCTGACAATTGTTGTTCATTTATTTTTCAGTTGTATCTGACTCTTCCTCATCCTAATTTGGGGTTTTCTTGGGAAAGTACTGGAATGGTTTGCCATTTCCTTCTCCAGCTCATTGGATAGATGAGGAAACCCATCTGTAATATAATTGAGGGATTTGCCCAGGGTCACACAGGTAGTAAGTGTCTGACACCAGATTTGAACTCAGGTAGTTGAGTCTTCCTGACTCTAAGCCTAATACTCTATTCACTGTGCCACCTAGCTACCTGATTTAGCATTTACAAAGCTGCATTTACATGAATAATATCTTTTGAACCTCACAACAACCCAATGGGGTAGATAACACAAGACTTAAGTGTGCTTTTTCCCCATTTTGCAGGTGAGGAAATTGAGGCTGACAGAGATTTAGTGACTACACCACCAGAAAGTATTCAAAGCTAAACTTGAACATAGTTCTTCCAGACTTAAAGTTCGACATGCTAACTACTGTGACAGATTTTCTTTCATTAAAATAGCTAAGGTGATATGGGAATTTGAACCACAGCTCTCTCACTGAGTACCTATGAAGTCTTGAGAAATGATTTCCAATCTCTAGGCTTCAGATTTCTCACTGGGACTATGAGTTAATTGAACAAGATGATTTAGAAGGTTTCCTTAATCCAAATAATCCATCAATTCTACTGATAAACAGTGATTTAAGTAAAGCAGATGGATTAGACATCAACCTATCCCAGGATACTCTCTCATTTGCTCACTCCATGTTAGTGTATTACAGTCTAGGGGTTCTATCCCCTTCATCCATTTGAGGGAATGCATTAAGCCACTTCATTCCCTATTAGACCAGAATGCCTTCCATAAGACATTAGACCAGAATGCCTTCCATAAAGAGAATTGAAAAAGAATCAGAATTCATCCAATGGCTGACACATCAATGATTTGCATACTTATAAAATATATTTGTCATAATAAGCCTGGCTAAAGGAAGTATAAATATTATCATCCCCACTTTATGAAACTGAGATGTTTCAACTGATTTGCCCAAGGTCATATTTCTCTTAAATATTACAGCCAAATCTTTATTATTCTAACAAATATTTTAGAAAATGCTTGTTATAATTTTAGAAAAGAATTGAAAGCAGAACATCTCTCATTGGTCCAATTCTAAGAATCATGGGATCTCAGTGGTGAAAGAGGTTCATAGAGCAAATTATTCTTATATTCACCTAACCAATAATGCCTTAAGAACATCTCAAATGATTGATCACCGAATATGAAATTTGCAAGAGATTTCAATGGTCATCTAGTACAAAATGCAATTCCTGTCATAATGTCACTAACAAGTGATTTCTAGATTTATCTCAAAGAATAAATCTCAAGATGTCATTCCATTTTTTGGACAGTTTCAATTGTATAGAAATTTTTGTTTTGTTTTGTTTTTCCAATATTAACAAAAAATATTCCAAACTCTTATTGGAATGAATTCTGCATAGCCATGTCTTTCCATCTTTTGTTTGTTGAGTTTATTTTATATGCCCATATAAAAAAAATTAAAAACACATCCTATCCATCCCTACTGGCTTTCATCTCATTCACTTCAACTCAAAATCTTTATCCAGTCAAGATAGTTATTGATAATGACTCTGGCATCTGCTAACACAGGTTAGTCATCACTCCTTGCTTTGTGTCATTAGCAAATTTAATGAACATAACATTTTTTTCTTTAAGTCATTGATAAAAAAAATATTAAACAGTATTGGTACATGTCTAGATACCTGAGGTCACATCCTCAATACTTCCTGCTGCCTTCACATGAAACTATTAACAAATACTTTTTTTTACTAACTCAAGAACTCTACTCACTGCAATGGATCAACTGTGGTTCCAAAAGCCTAATTATGATGAGGCATCCTAAAGAACTCTTATCAGAGAGGTAATGATGAAGTAGAATTATATATATATATATATATATATATATTCATGGATATGGCCAGTATAGTGGTTTGCTTTGTTTTATTTTTCATTTTTTAAAAGATGTATGAGAAAATAATTGGATTTTGGCAGATACTCAAAGGCTCACCAAGAGATTAATCTAAACTGACTGAATTAAGTGAGAGTGATTGACTTTGATGATTAGGAAGCTATGAACTTTGAACTCAATTCCAAACCACTTTCAAGTCCAGTGAACCAATGGATTTGGAGGACGATAAACAACCAACTTGAAGCCGTATGTAAGGACTGCCTCTGCTCCAGACCTATAAAAAGCTTCCACACTCAGTTTGAGGGGCAGTTCATGGTTGAAGTAGGCTCATGGTGCAGGCCTTGAAGAAGAACCAGACCAGGATGGAACTCTAGGCTAGATAGGCCTTTTCTTAACTTTATGAACTCCATGCGTTTTCTTTTTTACTAATACCTAGTATACCTAGTATGCTTTAATAAATGCTTAATGCCCAAAGACTGGTGCTAAAGCTTCTAATTTAAGGCAACCACACGTTCAGTTTTTTAGACATCACAGTTAGATTTTAAACAACATAGATGATAGGGATAGATAAAACAGATGTATATGAATAAGTGAATGAATAAAAAGAAGACAGTAGGTATTTATTTAATATCTATATGCCAGACACTATGCTAAGTGCTTTATAAATACTATCTTATTTGATCCTCACAATCATCTTGTGAAGAAGGTGCATTTATGGCACCCATTTGACAGTTAATGAAGATGAATCAAATAGAGGTTAGTTGACTTTTCAAAGGTTTCACAGCTACTTAGTGTCTGAGGCTTGTCTCCCTGTCTCCAGGTTCAGTGTTCTCTCCCTTGGATCTCCTATCTGCCTCTAAATGAATAAAAACATGAATGAATGAATAAATAAATAAATTAATTAATTAATGAACAAATGATAAAAGTAATTAGATCATGCTGGGGTTGGGATGGGACTGTTGTTACAGTGTGTTCCATTAAACCAATCCATCTTAATGTATTATTCTCAAATCTATGTCCTTTGATATCCTTCACATTTCTTTTCAAAATACAACCTTTTAGGCCCCTTGCATGTACATAAATAACAGACTCTTGAAACAAGCTGAATCTAGCATAAAATTTGCCCCTGTTGGTTCCATCCCAGATAATCCATCTAAGAGTATGCAAAACACAACCCAGACATCAAGTCCAAATTCAGGATATAGGATGGAAGAATGAGCAAATTAACAATGAAAACCATCATAAAAATAGTTATTGTGACAAGGACACTCCAGAAACAAACCCAAAATAGATTAACTTCAAAACAAGGAAAGCCTCAAAGAAAAACACAGTTTGGGTACAAATTAAATATAATTCCTGGAAGACATGAGGCAAGAGTTTAAAAAGAGATTCTTTTAATGAATAAAATGAGAAAAATAAAGTAAAAATGGAAAAGACATGAAATCTAAGAAAAAGATTTGGAAGGGGAATTAACAGCTTGGCAGAAGAAATACAGACACGTGCTCAAGTAACAAATTCCTTAAAAATTAGAATGGAACAAAGAGAAGATCATGGAATATATGAAACAACAAAAATAGTTTTTGAAAGTAAAAATAAACTGGAAAAAGAAAATAAGATGCATTTTATAGCAAAACAATTGACCTGAAAAAGAGATCAAGGAAAAAATAAATTTAGAATCATTGGAGAACTTCATTGCCATAGCCAAAATAAATAAATAGACAGATGGATGGATAGACAGATATTTTGATAGCTAAACAAACACATAAATAAATAAATAAAACCATGCATAAATACATACATAAATAGATAGATGAATAAATAAATAGATAAATTATTGACCAATTAAGAGATTAAATGAATGAATAAATAAGTAAATGAATAAGTAAATAAATGAGAAAGCCTACACACCATACTTCAAGAAATCTGAAAAAACAAACAAACAAAAACCTACCCTCTTCTCTTCAAACCTGAGGAATAAAGCAGAGATAGGAAAAAAAAAAAAACTCCAGGGGCCATAGAGGGAATCTAATTAAACAGAGGACCTGGGATTGATTCTGTTGTTTTGAGTATTCTTAAAAGATGAACAGAAAGGGAAAAGTAGAATTGAAGGGGTGGAGAAAGAAATTCATTTCAAATAAATGTTGGGTCCAAATATTCTGTTGTTCAGTCATGACCAATTTTTTGTGACTTCATTTAGGGTTTTCTTCATAAAGATACTATTTTGGTTTGCCATTTCCTTCTCCAGTTCATGTTTTTTAATAGATGAGGGAGTGAAGCAAACAAAGTTAAGTGATTTGCCCAGGGTCATACAATTAGTATCTAAGGCCAGATGTGAACAAAGGAAGATGTGTCTTCTTGACTCCAAGTTTATCCAGTCTACTGCATGGCTGCCCCATATTCAATATCTCTATATAAACAAGGAGAAAGGAAGGAGGTTCTTCTGGGTTCTGGGTTTGGAACTGAGCTCTTAACTGATTTGTTCAATTGAAGGAAGGAGAGAGAGACAGACAGACAGACAGGCAGACAGACAGACAGACATAGACACACACACTGACACACAGACACTTAGATACAGAAATACATTTCACTCAACATAGAAATAGGAGAAAAATGCTAGAGTGGGATTAGAGGAAGGGTATATCAAAGGAAGAATTAATCATAAGCAAATAAATTCTAAATATGGTTGTATAAAATATTTATAAAAATTCTTTTGGATTTGGTAAAAATGGGCATATGTAGATTGGCCAACCACTAGGGAATGGCTAACATGTTATATAAATATGACATAATACAATTGTGCTACAAGAAATAATAAAGGCTATGGTTTCAGAGAAATCTTAGATTTATCTGAATCAATATACAGTAAAAGAAATGGGATCAGGAAATTAATTATACTAATTTATACAATGACAATTATATCATAAAGACAACATTGAAAGAATAGGAACATTGATCAACATGATGACCAACCATGATTCTAGAGGATTAATAATGAAATGTGCTACCCACCTCCTGATAAAGAAGTGACACATACACACTCACACACACATACATCTATAAAAAACTATACACATATGCATGTATATATGCTTATATCTATATCTATCTATCTATCTATCTATCTATCTATCTATCTATCTATCTATCTATCTATCTACATGTTTTGTTTATATGAGATTTGCTTTTCTTTTGTTTTCAGTTGAGAGGCAAGTTTAGGTGGGAGGAAAAATATAGAATTAAAAAAAAAAGAATTCCTACTCTACAATGTCCCCAGTAATTGCTCCCCTAGTCTTCTCTTAGACTGTTTGATAAGAAAGGACTCATCTCCCAAGGCATCCAATTGCACTCTATTAGAATTTCTACGTACATAAGAACTAAGTTACTCAGTGAGCTGGGCCATTGACTATGACTTATGGTTACAGAATTATACTAATCTTCATTAGTAGAGGTAGTTTCCTCACTAGGAGCTATCTACTAAGGAAATCCTAAATATAGACTGAAAAAAAAAAAAAAAGCCTAGTTTGGTGCCTTTACAGTTCTCACCCATTGTTTCCAGCACTGCCCTCTGGGGAGAGCAGAACAAATCTATCATCAAATATGGATTAAGCACCTACTATGTTCCAGTAACTTTAATAAACCCTGAAGAAACAAATATAAGCACACTTATCCTTTCAGCATATATTCCCTCCTTTTTGTGACAGCCTGGAAAAAACAGGAATATGATGATCATTCTTCATCTATGGCTTGTTTTTTCCATGAAAAGCATCCCCAATTTTTTCAATGGATGCTTAATGAAGACAAAGATCTCATAGAATGAAGGAAAGCAAAGCTTGGATCCCATTCAATATTCCCGTGTGTGTTTGTGTGTGTGTGTGTATATGTATGTATGTGTGTGATATGTTTATATGTACGTATGCATAGATGCATGTCGGTGTGTATGTATGTATATTCAATATTGTCTTGAGTTATTCTGAATCATCCTCTCTTCTATTTGAAAGTCATCATTCATTACTAAGCTATTTATCACCCTGCCTCTACAATAAAAGGTTAAGTGACCTCTTTAACAAATTTAGTTTTGTGGTCACTGTAAGGCTGTGAAACCACAAGCATAAGGAAAGATGAGATTCTCTTTAAGAAGATAGAACTGTCCGTCCCCCAATTCCTGTAGCTGTTGACTGGAGAAAAAATTTTTGATTCTTTGACTTAAAAGTCTCCCCTCAAAACCACTAGTACACATTAGGGGATATCTCCAAATTGGAATGATTACTATTTTCTTTGCCCAGTCCCTAAGTTATGCTTTAGGAGTCTTGAAGAACAAAAGAGAGAAGTGAAGAGAGATGGCAGGTAATTGAGAATGAAAACAGTTATGAATTCACTGCCTTGCAAATAAGAGGCACTTAAATGTTGATGTGACTCAGAATTTAGATCTGGTAGAATCCTTTTGTATATTTTATTTAATTTCTTTATTTCATCTTAAGTCCTTTGACTTTAAACCAATTGTTGTGGTTTGTTTTGTTTATTTTGAATATTTGTTTTGTTTTTAAACCAGTATAGCACATAGTCTAATGCATCATTCTACAGATGAGGAAATAAATGGTAGGTCAGAGAAGAACAAATTTTAGTCAAGATCACACAAGCTATAAACATGGGGGAAAAGCTGCATATCCCACAAATCCAATATTCTTACTACTATTCTTATTCAGGTATAATCCTTGTTCAGGCCTTCATCACCCCTTGCCTGGTCTATTGCAGTTGAACTCTAATTTGTCTCCTTTCCTCAAGTGTCTTCCCACTCCAGTTCATCTCCTAATGTGATATTGCTAAAGTACTGTTGTGACCACATCACAACATTGCTCAAGATACTCCACTGGCTCCTTATTGATTTTAAGATAAAATTTAAACTCCTTTTTTGGCATTTAAAGACCTTTAAAATCTGTTTCCAGCCTACTATCCCAGAATTATTACCAAGTATTCTCTTTCATAAATTCTAGGTTCCAGAAAACAACAACAACAACAACAAAACACCTCCATAAATTCTAGGTTCTGAGCAATCTAGCCTATTTTCTTATCCCTGTACAAAATAATACATCTCCCATGTTCTTGAGTTTGCACAGTGATTTCTTTTTCTTGGGAATCATTCTCCCTCACCTCTACCTCTTAGAACACCCAATGAGCACCAATGTTTACTTGAAACTTTACCTCCTACAAAGGCGCTTTACTATAGTTGCTAAGCCCTCTAACCTGAAATTGCTTTGTATATATCATAGATTTGTTTATCTTTTTTACACCTTTTTATATCATTAGAATGCAACTTTCTTTAGTGCTTTAGTTCTTTACTTTCTCTTAATTTTCAGTGCTTGGCACAGTTCCTAGAACATAGTAGACATGCAATAAACAGTTGTGGATGAATGAGTGAAAGTATGAATGAATCAATTGAAACCTATATCTCTTGGAACAAACAAACACAAAAAGGGGAGAGATAATCTTGCATATGTATATGATTTATAGATATTTGTTAATGGAATGAATAAGGATAAAAGAGAAATAAATTCTAAAAGAGTTATTAAGGGATTAAAAAAAATAAGAGTAGTGAAGGCCAGAAAGAAGCATAGAACATGAGAACAACTTTCAAGGCTACAAGCTTGATGTATTATTACATATTTTCAAAGAAGAGTAATCTATAGATAAGTGATCTGTGTTTTCATATATAAGACTTTTTCTATCTTATTGTGCATACAGAAATGTTCATTTATGTGTTTTTGTTAAGAATTTTAAAAATCCTAAATTAACATAAACAAAGAAAGAAAGGAGAGAAGTAAGGCAACAATCTTTCCTAGGTTGTCTGTACCTATAATAAACCTACTCTGGCTTCCTTGTATGCTTGATATGATTATCATATAAACATCTTCCCACAATACAGGTAATGGAAGAAAGCTATCCTTCAGCAATGGAAACAAAATACTGCTCTGGAAACCAGAACTGGGTACTAGTCCTCTGTGAACCTCATTTTCCTCAACTGTCAATTGCTCACTGGATGAGGTCCAATGGAGTGCTTAGAACTTTCTCAGAGGGGGGCAGAGCCAAGATGGCAGAGAGGAAGCAGCAAGCTGCCCAAGCTCTCCTTCTGTTCCCTCAAAGAGAACATTAAATCAAGCCTCTGGACAGATTCTGAAACTACAGAACCTGCAAAGGGACAGAGAGACGCAGTCTTCCAACCAGAGATATTTTAGAAGACTTCAGGAAAACATCGGTCTGACTCGGGCAAAAGGGAGACCCAGTGCAGGGCAGCAACCCAGCGCCGAGGGGGTTGGGGCAAGTCAGCAGGAGCTGTGGGCCACAGCCGAATAACTGAGGCCCCTGGAACCTGGCTCAAAAATCTGGTGGCCAAGAAGGACAGTGGAAAAACCTACCTGCACCGGCCGGGAGAATACCCTCAAATTGCCTACATGTGAAGCTTCATGAGGGAAGGTGAGTTGGTCTCAAGAACAAAAAGCCTTCCTGGAAGAGCTCAAAAAGGATTTTAAAAATCAATTGAGAAAGGTAGAAGAAAAAATGGGGAGAGAAATGAAAGCAAAACAAGAAAACTATGAAAAAAGAATCAGCAGCTTGGAAAAGGAAGCACAAAGATTAACTGACCAAATGGAAAAAAAAAGTGCATAATTTCACTGAAGAAAATAATGCCTTAAAAAATTCACTTGGCCAAATGGAAAAAAAAAGGTACATAATCTTACTGAAGAAAACAATGCCTTAAAAATTAAAATTGGACAGTTGGAAGATAAGGAATCCATGAGACACCAGGAATCGGTCAAGAAGAATCAAAAGAATGAAAAAATAGAAGAAAATGTGAAATACCTCAATGGAAAGACAACTGATCTGGAAAACAGATCAAGGAGAGAGAATTTGAGAAACAATGGACTGCCTGAAAGCCATGACCAGAAAAAGAATCTAGACACCATACTCCAGAAAATTATTAAGGAGAACTTCCCTGATATCATAGAATCAGAGGATAAAATCATCATTGAAAGAATCTACCAATCCCCTCCTGAAAGAGACCCCAAAAGGAAAACTCCAAGAAATATTGTAGCGAAATTCCAGAATTATCAGGTGAAGGAGAAAATACTCCAAGCAGCCAGCAAGAAGCAATTTAAATATCATGGAGCCACAGTCAGGATTGCTCAGGACCTGGCAGCTTCAACATTAAAGGACCACAAGGCTTGGAATATGATATTTCCCGGAAGGCAAAGGAGCTTGGATTTCAGCCAAGAATCTATTACCCAGCAAAAATGTGCATTTTCTTTCAG
The DNA here is from genome assembly GCF_019393635.1 of Dromiciops gliroides. Lineage (NCBI taxonomy): Eukaryota > Metazoa > Chordata > Mammalia > Microbiotheria > Microbiotheriidae > Dromiciops > Dromiciops gliroides. The sequence continues at coordinate 28,856,625 of NC_057866.1, read as the reverse complement.
GGGAAAAAATGGACATTTAATGACATTGGGGACTTTCAATCTTTCCTGGTGAAAAGACCAGAACTGAATAGAAAATTTGATCTCAACATACAAGACTCAAGAGAAGTTTAAAAAGGTAAACAGAGGGGGGAAAGAAAAAGGTTACCCTATTAGCTTAAACTGTTTATATCCCTACATGGGAAGATAGTACTCATATCTCTTAAGAATTGTAAATGTATTTGGGCAGACAGAAGGACTTTACACAGAGGGTATAAATATAAATTGTCTTTGAGGTGATGATACAAAAAAGCATTAAGGGGTTAAAAAGGGAATCTATGGGGAGGAGAGGAAAGGGGAGATGGAATGGGATGAATTATATCATATGAAGAGGTGAAAAAAACCTATTACAACAGAGGGAAAGAAAGGAGGGGTGAACATTGTTTCAACCTTATTCTCATTAGATTTGATTCAAAGAGGGAATAGCATATACGTTCATTGGGATAAAGAAACTTAACTCATTCTTTAGGAAAGGAAAAGGGTAAGGGAAAGGGGGGGGACTGATAGAAGGGAGGACAAATCAAGGGAAAAAAGGTAAAGAAAAGAGAGGGGGGTGATAAAAAGGGAGGGCAGATTGGGGGAGGCAGGGGTAAGAAGTAAAACGTTGGTGAGGAGGAATAGGGTGAAAAAAGGGGGAAAAGTACAAAGGAGGTAAATAGAATGGAGGGGAATAGACAGGCAGTAATAATTACTGTGAATGTGAATGGGATGAAGTCTGCTATAAAACAGAAGCGAATTGCAGAGTGGATTAAAAAACAGAATCCTACAATATGCTTTTTACAAGAAACACATTTGAAGCAGAGAGATACACACAGAGTAAAGGTAAAAGGCTGGAGCAGAATATATTATGCTTCAGCTAAAGTAAAAAAAGCAGGGGTAGCAATCCTTATCTCAGACAATGTGCAGGCAAAAATAGATCTCATTAAAAGAGATAAGGAAGGAAATTACATCTTGCTTAAAGGTACTATAAATAATGAAATAATATCAATATTAAATATGAATGCGCCAAGTGGTATAGCATCCAAGTTCTTAGAGGAGAAGTTAAATGAGTTACAAGAAGAATTAGACAGTAATACTATACTAGTGGGGGATCTGAATCTCCCCCTCTCAGAATTAAAAAAATCTAGCCTAAAAATAAATAAGAAAGAAGTGAAAGAGGTGAATAGATTACTAGAAAAGTTAGACATGATAGATGTCTGGAGAAAATTGAATGGGGATAGAAAGGAATATACCTTTTTCTCAGCAGTACATGGCACATTTTTAGAATTTGACCATATATTAGGGCATAAAAACATCCTAGTCAAATGTAGAAAGGCAGAAATAGTAAATGCATCCTTTTCAGATCATGATGCAATAAAAATTACATGTAAGAAAGAGCCAGGAAAAAGTAGAATGAAAATCAATTGGAAAATAAATAATTTCATTCTAAAGAATGAATGCATCAAACAACAAATCATAGAAACAATCAATAACTATATCCAAGAGAATGACAATAATGAGACAACATACCAAAATTTGTGGGATGCAGCCAAAGCAGTGCTTAGGGGAAAATTTATAGCTCTAAATGCTTACATGAATAAAAAAGAGATAGAGGAGATTAATGAATTGGGCATGCAACTTAAAAAGCTAGAAAAAGAACAAATTAGAAATCCCCAATTAGATACTAAATTAGAGATCCTGAAAATCAAAGGAGAAATTAATAAGATTGAAAGCAAAAAAACTATAGAATTAATAAAACTGAGAGCTGGTTTTATGAAAAAACCAATAAAATAGATAAAATATTGGTTAATTTGATTTAAAAAAGAAAGAAGAAAACCAAATTACCAGTATCAAAAATGAAAAAGTTGATGTTACCACCAATGAAGTGGAAATTAAATCAATAATTAGGAATTATTCTGCCCAACTGTATGCCAATAAATTTGACAATCTAAATGAATGGATGAATATTTACAAAAATACAAACTGCCCAGGTTAACTGAAGAGGAAATAAAATCCTTAAATAAACCCATATTAGAAAAAAAAAATTGAACAAGCCATTAATGAACTCCCTAAGAAAAAATCCCCAGGGCCAGATGGGTTTATGGGTGAATTTTACCAAACATTTAAAGAATAATTAATTCCAATATTATACAAATTATTTGGAAAAATAGGTGAAGAAGTAGTTCTACCAAATTCATTTTATGACACAAATATGGTGGTGATACCAAAACCAGGCAAAGCAAAACCAGAGAAAGAAAATTATAGACCAATTTCCCTAATGAATATTGATGCTAAAATCTTAAATAAGATATTAGCAAGGATATTACAGCAAGTGATCACCAGGATAATACACTATGACCAGGTGGGATTTATACCAGGAATGCAGGGCTGGTTCAACATTAGGAAAACTATTAACATAATCAACCGCATCAATAAGAAAACCAACCAAAATCATATGATTATCTCAACAGATGCAGAGAAAGCTTTTGACAAAATACAACACCCATTCCTAATAAAAACACTTGAGAGTTTAGGAAGAGGGGTAGCTTTCCTTAAAATAATAAACAGTATCTACCTAAAGCCATCAGCAAGTATTATATGCAATGGAGATAAATTAGAGGCCTTCCCAATAAGATCAGGGGTGAAACAGGGATGTCCATTATCACCCCTATTATTTAATATTGTACTAGAAATGTTAGGTTTAGCAATCAGAGAAGAGAAAGTAATTAAAGGAATTAGAATAGGCAAGGAGGAAACAAAACTATTACTCTTTGCAGATGTTATGATGGTATAATTAAAGAATCCTAGAGAATCAACTCAAAAATTACTTGAAATGATCAACAACTTTAGCAAAGTAGCAGGATATAAAATAAATCCACATAAATCATCAGCATTTCCATACATGACCAACAAAGTCCAGCAGCAAGAGATAGAAAGAGAAATTCCATTTAAAGTAACAGTAGAAAATATAAAATACTTGTGAGTCTACTTGCCAACACAAACCCAGGAACTCTATGAACATAACTACCAAACACTCTTCACACAAATCAAATCAGATCTAAATAATTAGAAAGACATCAATTGCTCATGGATACACAGAGCTGATATAGTAAAAATGACAATAATGCCTAAATTAATTTACTTATTAAGTGCCATACCCATCAGACTACCTAAAAATTATTTTATAGAGCTAGAAAAAATAATAACAAAATTAATCTGGAAAAACAAAAAATCAAGAATATCCAGGGAAATAATGAAAAAAAATTCACAGGAAGGTGGGTTAGCGGTACCAAACCTGGAGCTTTACTAAAAAGTTGCAGTCATCAAAACTATCTGGTACTGGCTAAGAAATAGAGAGGTAGGTCAATGGAATAGGCTAGTCTCAGGAAATGCAGTAATAAATGACACTAGTAATGGAGTGTTTGATAAACCAAAGACTCCTGCTTCTAGGATAGCAACTCAGTATTTGACAAAAACTGCTGGGAAAACTGGAAGATAGTATGGCAAAAATTAGGCATAGACCAACATCTTACACCTTATACTAAAATAAGATCAAAATGGATACACGATTTAGACATAAGAGGTGATACCATAGGTAAATTAGGAGAGAAAGGAATAGTCTACCTATCAGACCTTTGGAAAGGAAAACAGTTTATGACCAAACAAGATATAGAGTATATTATATAATGCAAAATGGATGATTTTGATTACATTAAATTAAAAAAAATTGTACAAACAGACCAATGCATCCAAAATTAGAAGGGAGGCAGAAAGCTGGGAAACAATTTTTGTGGCCAGCACTTCTGATAAAGGCCTCATCTCTAAAATATATAGGGAACCAAATCAAATGTATAAGAATCTAAGTCATTTCCCAATCGAGAAATGGTCAAAGGATATGAACAGGCAGTTTTCTGATGAAGAAACCAAAGCTATCTATTCCCATATGAAAAAAATGCTCTAAATCTCTAATGATTAGAGAGATGCAAATTAAAACAACTCTGAGGTACCACCTGACACCTATCAGATTGGCTAAAATGACTAAAAAGGAAAATAATAAATGTTGGAGAAGCTGTGGGAAAATTGGAACACTAATTCATTGTTGGTGGAGCTGTGAATTGATCCAACCATTCTGGAGAGGGATTTGGAATTATGCCCAAAGGGCGATAAAGCTGTGCATACCCTTTGACCCAGCAATACCACTTTTGGGTCTTTTCCCCAAAGAAATCATGGAAAGGGGAAAGGGTCCCACATGTACAAAAATATTTACAGCTGCTCTTTATATGGTGGCAAGGAATTGGAAGTTGAGGGGGTGCCCATCAATTGGGGAATGGCTAGACAAGTTGTGGTATATGAATACAATGGAATACTATTGTGCTGTAAGAAATGATGAGCAGGAGGAGTTCAGAGAAACCTGGAGGGTCTTGTGTGAGCTAATGATGAGTGAGATGAGCAGAACCAGAAGAACATTGTACACAGTATCATCAACATTGAGTGTTGATCTACTGTGATGGACTATATTCTTCTCACCAATGCAATGGTACAGAAGAGTTCCAGGGAACTCATGATGGAAGAGGATCTCCAAATCCAAGAAAAAAAAAAAAAGAACTGCTGAATGAACCATACTATTTCTTTTGTTTTTGGTGCTGTTGTTTTTCTATTTTGAGGTTTTTCATCAGTACTCTGATTTGTTCTCTTATAACATGACTCATGCAGAAATAGGATTAATGTTATTATGTGTATATATGTATATATATGTATATATACATATATATGCATACATACATGCATACATATATACATATATATGTATACATACATACATATATGCATACATATATATGTGTATATATGTATGTATGTATATACATATATATATATATATAACCTATATCAGATTACCTGCTGTCTAGGGGAGGGGGAAGGGAGGGGACGGAAGGAGAAAAATCTGAAATTGTAAAACTTGTATAAACAAAAGATGAGAACTATCTTTACATATAACAGGAAAAAAAATAAAATAGTAATTAAAAAAAAAGAACTTTGTCAGACATAAAAGATGCCAAAGTCATCTACTGTATCCTGGGCCATCACCAGTCACATCGACTTTTGTCTTGCCATTGAACTTTGATGACTCTGAAAGAGAGAGTGAGGCTGAGAAATTTTGCCTCACTTAAATCCAATGCATGTACCAGTCAAAATATCACCCATTATATCATTGGTCCTCTACAAAATGAAAAAAAAAATGAACTGTAATAGTTACTTCTTGCTGGGAACAACTGTGGTCATAGTATCATTTTCTTCAGTATCATTCACTACTTCCTTGTTTCTATATCAGTAGGAATAAAAATTGATAATACTCATGGTAATCCATCATTTTTCCATCTTTATCTCTGGATTTGACCTCATTTCATGGCGTCTTTCTTCTATTTAGTAGCCCTAAAACAGAAGAATTCAACTGGGATTCCAAAGATACCAGAGGACACAAAGTCACCTTCTGGCCTAAGATATATTTATTGTCCATGTAGATTATTTCTTTTACTGTTATTTTCCTACAAACTAAGGGTTTGTTTAAAAAAAAAACACCTCTGGGCCAAAGGGCAGGTAAAGAGCTTTAGTCTGGGATGGAATACCTCAAGAGTTAAATGCCGATCTAAAGTTGGTAGCACAATAATTTTCAGAAAGGTTAAACTTAAAATGCTTGCCCTGGCCAGAAAATATCCCTGAGCCCACTTGCCTGGTTAAACACTTCAGAATATATCCAATACTTGCTTTGAGAGCCATCCTGGAGCTATATTCAACATGTTGCAAGAATGTCCTGCAGCTAGCTTGTGCTTCTTTAGAATTACACATGGAGAAATTGGACTATGTGGAATTGTAATGATTTTTCCAATAGTGATCAAAGAAGAGCCAGGTTTAAAAACTAGAACTTTGAAATATCTAAGCTTGGTGATCCCTGCTTTGATTCCTTAAGGTGATTCATGAGCCTGTGGGAAAAGTGGTCTTTCCCTACACTTCTGATCATTCATATGTTGGTTTGCAATAACTCAAAAGGAGCATATATGGAAAAGAATATCAATCACCCCTGTATTCAGTGCAAATATGTTGGTCATTTGGAAGGATGACTTTCTTATAGCTTAAAACTCTGATTGTATTCAGAGGTAATCTTATTGGAAGCCACCCTGCCTACAAAATGGCACTCCATTGAGCTTCTTTGCTTAGAAATATGACCAGAAAGACATGGCAAAACATTTTATTCATACAGTAAACACAGCCAAATTTCCCAGTGGCACTAATCCCTTATGTCTTTTATGCCCATAGTACATGCAAATTCTTCTCTGTGATGCATAATCAGGGAAACTATCTTATGTATGGAGACTGTATTATTTTTTATCCAATGGTTTCAAGTTTCAGTGACATGGAATAAAACTGCACTTGACTAAGGTATGCCGTTAGAGAGAAGTGGATAATGCTATTCACTTGACTCATTAAGAGACAACATTAATAACAGCTTAGATACCTATGATACTCAAAGTTTTGCAAGTCATTTCCTTTATAACACCCCAATGGAACAGTCACTCATCCTCTACAATCCTCAGTGTTCTCATCTGTAAATGAAATATCCTAATATCTGTAACATCAATGTGACATCGTGGAGTGATTTCTTGACTTGAATGGGATTTAAGTAAGGCAGAGTTGCACAAAGTTGTCAACTTCATTCCCTTTTCCAGAATCACTGAAGTCTAGTGGCAAGACAAAAGGCAGCCTAGAATTTAGTAAATGACCTTAGCATCTTCAATGTCTGAATCAGTTTTAAGTGCTCCACAGAACCTGTTTCATTGACCTTTGGAATAATTTGTTCTCATCCAACCATTTAATGGGGGAGTCTTCACATGCATGGGGTAGACATCCCTCTAACTTGCCAACAGGTTTCAGGCCTGTTAATTACCCTCAATTTTAGCTCATCTGCTGAGATGGTTTTACTAGTTTGTGGTCATGGACTATGCTAAGCTTCTTGCAAACAAAGGTAAGATTTGAGTGAAAGATGGACACCAAAAGGTAGAAGAGAAGCTCAAAAAAGGTGTAGACAGTCCTCTCATACCAAAGGTGCCAGTCTTCCATGAATACTCCATTTACCCATCTGAGAAAACTAGGTGGCAGTGGATAGAGTGTAGGCCTGGAATCAGGAACACCTAAGTTCAAATATGGCCTCTGACACATTACTTCTGTGACCCTGGGCAAGCCATTTAACCCTCTTTACCTCAGTTTCCTCTTCATGACTTTAAACCATGCCCCAGACACTTGATAACTGTGTGAGCCCAGGCAAATTACTTAACTGCATTTGCCTCAGTTTCCTCATCTGTAAAATGAGTTAGAGAAGGAAATAGCAAACCACTTCAGTTTCATTGCTAAGAAAATCCCCCCAAAAGGGTAATTAATTGGCAATTTGAATAATTGGGGTCTAGCATCTGCCCAAAGAAAGGGTTAATAGAGGTATAGTTTAAGTGTAGAGCCATCTGCATTTATTGGGCAAGTATAGAACATGTTGGTGATGGGAAACAGTGGAACCTAGTCTCTGCTACAAAGACTGGGGCTGTAGAGAATGGTTTTACAACAAAGGCAGGCAGGAAAATAGGATGAATCCCCATAACTAGGACATTAGAACAAGCTCTGTCCATTTGAAGCCAGTATGAGGCAGTCCTGGGGTTGCGGGCTCAGCAGAGATGTTCCAGGTTCATTCACTGGACCACAAAGGATCACTGACATGTCAAAATTGAGCAACACTCATTCTGCCTCCTGATTGGGTGATTTTAATTTCCAGTTTATTTCAGCCTCCCCTGGATAATAAGGGAGCTCAAACACATCAAGGTGATTAGTAAACTCATTATTCATTCCATTTCTATAGGGGTCATGAAGAGGTGAAGAAATCTCTTTTGTGCAAATTATCAACTAAACTCAAACGTTGTCATAGGGAGTTGCTTAAAGAGACATTAAATGTGTCTTTGGTCACACTTGCCAGAACATCTCAAAGAGAAGACTTGAACCTATGTCTTTCTGACTCCAATACTGACTCCATATACTCTACTATGTCTCAAGTGTTGCTGTCGTCGTTTTACAAATGAGGAAGCCCAAGGTTGCAGAAGCACAGGGACTTGCCCAAAGTCAAATACAGTATGCATTCTATAAGGGAGCCATGAGTTAAACCCAGGTTTTCTGAGTCCATATGCATTATTCTCTCCAGTGAATCACTCTTGAGTGACTACCCCATCCTCCAAAGTTGTCATTGTCTTTGGGAGTTAAAAGAATGCAAGGCCAATGGCAATACTAATGAGATCTTGGAACAGCAAAAATACTAGAAAGCTATCAGGACATGACCTTTGAGCTTAGCACACACCACTCTGGTCTGTGAATCCAGACTACTAATAGCAATTTCTGAAAAAAGCTGTAGCTTATTCTACTCCCTGGTGGGAATTTATGCTGATAATTCCTTCTCCTCTCAAAGACTCTCAGAAAGATCCAGGAAGAATAGGGGGCAGCATCAGCCTCTATCTGGTCTTGTGGAGTTAAAGTAGTACAGAATTGTTTTGGGTAAATAGGTCCTCTAGAGAGCTGACCTTGAGAAGTTGTCTATTACCTCTCAACATTCCAGTAATAGTACAGGCTTACTCAAGAGATACTTAGTGTGAGAAGCAGCTGCTGGATCAGTGGGGAAAGTGCTGGGCATGGAGTCAGAAAAACCTGAGTTCAAATCAAGCCTCAGGTACTTATTAGCTGTGTGTGTCTGGGAAAGTCACTTAACCATTTCTTGCCTCAGTTTCCCAACTCTAAATTGCAGGTAATAATAGGATGTACCTCGCAGAATTATTGTAAGAATCAAATGAAATAATATTTGTATAAGTGCTTAGCACAATATCTGACACATAATATGGATTATATCATTGCTTACTCCCTGCCTCCTTGCCTCAAAAAAGAAAAAAAAGCCCTACCTATCCTTCTGCAACTATTTAAATCATTGTGCACAGATATTTATAAGAAGGCATAGTCAATCAACTATATTGGCAAAGAACCCAAAGGGTTTTATCAAACACTACAGAGAGTTACATAATGGTGGCAATATCATTCCATTGGCTGAAAATTGAAATCTTCTTGGGAGGGCATAGAATTATAATATCAAAAAATTAGAGTGGAAAAGGAAATAAGAATTCATCTAGTCCAACCCCTTCATTCTACAGTTGAGTAAACTGAAGTAGAAATAAAAGACTTTCCCAATATCAAACAGATTAGTAATTGGAGGAATTGGAATTCCTACCCAGGTTCTCTGACATTGAATTCTTTGTAGGGGATCAGATCCATGTCTTAAAGTGTTCTGTGAAGGAAGGCAAAAGTAGAACACAGAGACAGCACAAAAGCAATAATGAAAATACGATATATTGCAGTTACCACATTGGCTGACCCTTGTTTGAGGCAGAATGATCATAAACAGAAATGGTCCTGATTGGGGGGAGACAATCTGAGTTTAAAGTGTAATTATACTATTTGCTTGTTAGGGGACTGGCATTTTCTATTATCCTCAATTTTCTCCTCTGCAAAATGGGAATAATAATTCTTGCATACACTACCAGATGGAGCAAAATGAGGATACAATAAATTTTAGGTCAACAAAGGTTTTTTTCTTCGTTTGTTTTTTCTACGAACCCCTTTCAACAACAACAATAAGAAATGTGTTCTAAACTCTCAGGGTAATTTAACATTCTACTCATAATATTTTGCAATTATTTACTGCTTAGGGAACTATCAAATAATTTTAGCCAGGAGCCACTTGGAGTTTTGGGGATTTTCAACCACCAAATGGGGAACTGTGTGCTAAATGCTTCTCACAAATTCCATTCCATTCTATTCAATAAGTATTTGTTAACTGATGATTATATACCTAGCATTGAGAATAGATAAAGAAAAAAACAAACAGTTCCTTTCCCCAGAGTTTTATTCTACTGTAGGAAAATAATTGAGAATGCCCACACACATCAATGTATGTACATGTATTCATATATTATATATTATGTACTATATATAGTACACATATATGTATATATACGTATATGTGTAGGTAATGCAGGATTAGCTTGTTTTAATCAAGCAGATGTTTGAACATTCAGTAACTGGAGGAATGAAGAGAAACCTTTTGAAGGAGAGAATAGGAATGGAGACAGAAATTGTAAGTCACCGGTGATGAAGGAGAGAATTCTAGGAAGGATGTAGGGTATAGACTATACAAGGGACCTAAAATAGTAGATAGAATGTGGTTTATACTAGAGGTGTCAACATATGGCCAGCATCAGTGGCTTGAATCACTACACTATGTGGTTTCACTAAAACCAGATTAAAACCTAATTCAGAAATATTTAAACTAAATAAATACAATAGAGTAAAACATAAATAATGTTGAGATGTCACTTTCTAAGCCAATATATGGCCCACAGGGATCCTTATGTAAGTTGAGTGGCCACTTGGTCCAATTTGTTGTTGATAACACTAGTGCCTTGAAACAATTAATGGGTCAGTTTATCTCAAATGTTGAATGTAAGAGGTAGAAAATATGTGAAATTCATAAAGGAATATAGGTTGGATTCAGATTTCAAGGGAATTAAATGCTAAAGTAAAGAGTTAGCATTTCAACCTAGAGATAATGACCTATTGCAACTTCTTGAGCAAAAGAGGAATATGGTCAGACCAGTACTTTTTCCACAACTTATGATAAGCTAACAGATTTAGAGAAATTTCATTTATGAAAGCACTTCTTCTTTGAATTTTATGATATCTGGCTTTAAGGAACTTCAGAGATGGCATTGTTTAGATCAAATTTTCAAAGAAGTAGAAATGGATGCTATCATTGGAACAGATGATATTTTGTGATATGATCACATGAGTATCATGCACATTATAAATATAAAAAAGCAATATAAATACCCAAATGAAATCAACTCTCTCAGCTCCAGGAAACCTGTCCACATACCTCTAAAAATAATGCCATAAGACAACTCTTGGAGCAGCAAAACCCATATAAGTTCAGAGTAAAACTCTTTTCCAGCCAAAGATAACTTAATTAGGTGACTGGGATCATCTGTTGTTCAAGCAGAGAGAGGAGAGAGGAGTGCAGCATGTGGAGCAGGACGAAACTCTAGGCAGGCAGCACCCCCAGAGCTTTTGGTATCTTCAGCTACTTCTTCTGAAGCTCTTCTCATGGACCAGTGAGGGGGTCCAGCAGTTGGCAAGAATAGCTGCAGTCTCTGCTGGAATTCGGGCAGGGTGCCGATGTTCTGAACCAGCAAGCAAAGTTGAAGGACAGCCACCCAGTGGGGGAGGGACACAGGCATACCAAGCTTCTGACCATAGAGAATCAGATTTCAATCAGACTTCTGTTTCTGCATCAAAGAGAAAGCAGGCTGTGGCTACTCACAGGCCAGTAAGGCTGAGAACAAGTCCAATCACCCACTAAGCCATGCTGTAGCTTGCAACAGTGTGTCCTGGAAGAAGCACCACACTTCAAAAAGGAGTTAAAAGCCAAGAAATAGGGGATCAAGATGAGTAAATGGAGAAATCAGTAGACCATCAAAAGCTTCTTTGTGGGCAAATTAGACCAGAACACATCCTCAGAAGAAGATAATAATGAACTTAAAGCTCCTGCATCCAAAGCTTCCAAAAAAATATGAATGGGTCTCAGGCCATGGAAGCACTCAAAAAGGACTTTGAATAGAAAATAAGAGAGATAGAGGAAAGATTTAGAGGTAAAGGAAAAAATGGAAGGAGAAATGAGAGTGATGCAGGAAAGTCATGAGACAAAAGTCAACAGCTTGAAAAGTCAAATGGAAAAGGAGATACAAAAGCTCTCTGAAGAAAATAATTACCTAAGAATTAAGATTGAACAAATGGAAAGTAGTGACTTTATGAGAAACCAAGACACAGCAAAGCAAATCCAACTGAATAAAAAAAAATAGAGGGCAATATGAAATATCTCCTTGGAAAAACAGCTGACTTGGAACATAGATCCAGAAGAGATCATTTGAAAATTATTGAACTACCTGAAAACCATGATCAAAGAAAGAGCATAGACATCATCTTCCATGAAATTGTCAGAGAAAATCACCCTTATATTCTAGAAGCAGAAGGTAAAATAGAAATGGAAAGAATCCACCAATAACCTCCTGAAAGAGATCCCAATAGGCAAACCTCCAGGAATATTATAGCCAAATTTCAGAGCTCTGAGGTCAAGGAGAAAATATTGCAAGCAGCTAGAAAAATACTGTCAAGATACTGTTGGTGAACACAAGATCTAGCAGCTTCAGCATTAAAGAACCAGAGGACATGGAATATGATATTCTGGAGGGCAAATGAACTAGGACCACAACCTAAAATCACCTACCCAGCAAAACTGATATAATCTTTCAGGGGGTAAAATGGGACTTCAATGAAAAAGAGGACTTTCAGGCATTTGTGATGAAAAGACCTGAACTGAATAGAAAATTTGACTTTCAAATACAAGATCCTAAAGAAACATAAAAAAGGTAAACAGGAAAAAGAAATCACAAGGGAAATTAAAAGGTTAAACTGTTTACATTCTTATATGATAAGATAATACTTCTAACTCATAAGAACTTCCTTAGTATTAGGGCAGCTGAAAGGAATATACTTAGACAGAGGGCACAGGTGTGAATTGAATATGAAGGGATGATATCTGTAAAGCATCCTTGTTTTTTGTGGGGCAGGCAGGGTGGGGTGGCTTATGTCTGGGGCTGGATTTGGGCTTCGGGCCTCCTGGGTCCAGGGCTGGTGCTTTGTCTACTATGTCAACTAGCTGACCCACAATGACATCTTCAAAATAAAGTTAAAGGGTAAGAGGAATACACTGGAAGAAAGGGAAAGGGAGAGGTAGAAGTGTGTAAAGTAGCTCACATAAAAGAAACAGGAAAAAGCTTATGGAGTGGAGAGGAAAATGGGGAAGGAGTTGGAGAGTGAGTGAGCCTTACTTTCATTAGAATTGGCTCAAAGAGGGAATAACATAAACTCTCCATTGGGTACAGTAATATACTTTGCCCTGAGGGCAAGTAGGAGGGGAAGGGGGAAAGGGGGAAGAGGTGAAAGAAGAGAGGGCAGATTGGGGAAGGGGGCAGTAAAAAGCAAAATACTTTTGAGGAGGGATAGGATGAAAGAAGATAGAACATAAAATAAATATCAAGGGGAGGGAATATGATGGATGGTAATACAGTTAGCAATAGTAACTGTGAAGGAAATGATGAGCAGGATGCCATCAGAAGGACATATGAAAAATGCAAAATATCAACAGAGGAAGAACTGATGGTATTTGAATACAGATTGAAGTATAATTGTATTTATTAGTTCCTCTTCCTAAAGTTATTCTGTCTATTTTCTTTCACAACTTGAGTATTGTGAAGATGTTTGGCATAACTGCACATGTATGATTTATATTGAATTGCTTGATTCCATAGGGATGGTTGAGGAGGAAGAGAGGAAGAAAATTTAGAAAACAAAGTTTTATAAAATCAATGTGAAGAAACAATGAGCAGGTGGATTTCAGAGAAACCTGGAAGGGCTTACATGAATTGATGCTGAGTGAGATGAGCAGAACCAGGAGAACATTGTACACAGTATCAACAACATTGTGCATTGATCAGCTGTGATATACTTGTCTCTTCTCAGCAATACAATCATCCACAATAGTTCCAAAGTACTTGTGCTGGAATATGCTCTCCAAATCCAGAAAAAAGAACTGTGGAATCTAGATGCAAATTGAACCATACTATTTCTACTTCTGTTGTTTGCCTTTTTTGTGGTTTTTCCCTTTTGCTTTGATTCTTCTTGTACAGTATGACTAATGCAGAAATATGTTTAATGTGATTGTACATACATGACCTATATAAGATTGCCTGCTGTTTTGGAGAGGGGAGAAGGAGGGAAGGGAGAGAAAAAAATCTGAATCTAGAAATCTTATAAAATCAATTGAGTCACAATCTTCTGGGATATGAAGCTGTTGGTATGACAGTTATGAAGATCTCCTGCCCTTACTTTCCCACATGTGGCTCATATATTCTCAACCATATACTGGGTGCAGAGATAACCATCTTCTCTCATTCTTCTCTGACTTTGTACCTACATCCCCACCCTCTGAGCTGCTCTGATTAAATTATCTTCAAAAGGTGTAGATTCCTGTTAATTCATGACAGTCTTACTATGGAGCACCGAAATCATACAGAAGCATCAGATCTTGATCATTAGGATGGAGATGTTGGGGATTTTGTCTTTTTACCCCCAATTCTTAGCATACTACCAGCGGTCATTCTTTAGAATGTTTAAAATTGATAAGTAGAAATGCTATAC